>NC_064647.1:6594300-6897330 GCF_023864345.2 Schistocerca serialis cubense
CAATTCACTATCATTTTTGCGTCGGATTCGAAAATCTAGACTCACAGGAGAAGGACCATGTGGTGCCCGAGGCAGCGATAGCCCCTTGGAGACAAATCGGGTGGAGGCCGATGTATTGCATCTCGACGCAATTTGAGTGTTCCATCGTCATAAGAAGGCCCTGAACGTTACAATTAACTATCATTTTTGCGTCGGATACGAAAATCTGGACACACAGGAGAACGACCATAAGGTGCCCGAGGCAGCAATAGACCCTTGGAGACAAGTCGGTTGGAGGACGATGTATTGAATCTCGACGCAATTTGAGAGTTCCATCGTCATTAGGCGGACCTGCACGTTACAATTAACTATCATTTTGGCGTCGGATTCGTAAATCTAGACCTACAAGAGAACGACCATAAAGTGCCCGAGGCAGCAATAGACCCTTGGAGACAAGTCGGCTGGAGGACGATGTATTGGATCGCGACGCAATTTGAGTCTTCTATCGTCATTAGGAGGCGCTGAACGTTACAATTCACTATCATTTTTGCATCGGATTCGAAAATCTAGACTCACAGGAGAACGACCATAAGGTGCCCGAGGCAGCTATTGACCCTTGGAGACAAGTCGGCTGGAGGCCGATGTATTGAATCTCGACGCAATTTGAGTGTTCCATCGCCATTAGGAGGCCCTGAACGTTAAAATTAACTATCATTTTTGCGTCGGATTCGAAAATCTAGACTCACAGGAGAAGGACAATGTGGTGCCCGAGGCAGCGATATCCCCTTGGAGACAAGTCGGCTGGAGGACGATGTATTGAATCTCGACGCAATTTGAGTGTTCCATCGTCATTAGAAGGCCCTGAACGTTACAATTAACTATGATTTTTGCGTCGGATTCGAAAATCTAGACTCACAGCAGAACGACCATAAGGTGCCCGAGGCAGCAATAGACCCTTGGAGACAAGTCGGCTGGAGGACGATGTATTGGATCTCGACGCAATTTGAGTGTTCCATCGTCATTAGAAGGCCCTGAACGTTACAATTAACTATCATTTTTGCGTCGGATTCGAAAATCTAGACTCACAGGAGAACGACCATAAGGTGCCCGAGGCAGCAATAGACCCTTGGTGACAAGTCGGCTCGAGGCCGATGTATTGAATCTCGACGCAATTTGAGTGTTCCATCGTCATTAGAAGGCCCTGAACGTTACAATTAACTATCATTTTTGCGTCGGATACGAAAATCTAGACTCACAGGAGAACGACCATAAGGTGCCCGAGGCAGCAATAGACCCTTGGAGACAAGTCGGCTGGAGGACGATGTATTGAATCTCGACGCAATTTGAGAGTTCCATCGTCATTAGGCGGCCCTGAACGTTACAATTAACTATCATTTTGGCGTCGGATTCGTAAATCTAGACTTACAAGAGAACGACCATAAAGTGCCCGAGGCATCATTAGACCCTTGGAGACAAGTCGGCTGGAGGACGATGTATTGGATCGCGACGCAATTTGAGTGTTCCATCGTCATTAGGAGGCCCTGAATGTTACATTTAACTATCAGTTTGTAGACAAATCGGCTGGAGGACGATGTATTGAATGCCGACGCAATTTGAGTCTTCTATCGTCATTAGGAGGCGGTGAACGTTACAATTAACCATCAGTTTTTCGTCGGATTCGAAAATCTAGACTCACAGCAGACTAACCATTTGGTGCCCGAGGCAGCAATATCCCCTTGGAGACAAATCGGCTGGAGGACGATGTATTGAATCCCGACGCAATTTGAGTATCCTATCGTCATTAGGAGGCGCTGAACGTTACAATTCACTATCATTTTTGCGTCGGATTCGAAAATCTAGACTCACTGGAGAAGGATCATGTTGTGCCCGAGACAGCAATATCCCCTTGGAGGCAAGTCGGCTGGAGGACGATGTATTGAATCTCGACGCAATTTGAGTGTTCCATCGTCATTAGAAGGCCCTGAACGTTACAATTAACTATCATTTTTGCGTCGGATTCGAAAATCTAGACTCACAGGAGAACGCCCATAAGGTGCCCGAGGCAGCAATAGACCCTTGGAGACAAGTCGGCTGGAGGACGATGTATTGGATCGCGACGCAATTTGAGTCTTCTATAGTCATTAGGAGGCGCTGAACGTAACAATTCACTATCATTTTTGCGTCGGATTCGAAAATCTAGACTCACTGGAGAAGGATCATATTGTGCCCGAGACAGCAATATCCCCTTGGAGACAAGTCGGCTGGAGGACGATGTATTGAATCTCGACGCAATTTGAGTGTTCCATCGTCATTAGAAGGCCCTGAACGTTACAATTAACTATCATTTTTGCGTCGGATTCGAAAATCTAGACTCACAGGAGAACGCCCATAAGGTGCCCGAGGCAACAATACACCCTTGGAGACAAGTCGGCTGGAGGACGATGTATTGGATCGCGACGCAATTTGAGTCTTCTATAGTCATTAGGAGGCGCTGAACGTTACAATTCACTATCATTTTTGCGTCGGATTCGAAAATCTAGACTAACAGGAGAAGGATCATATTGTGCCCGAGACAGCAATATCCCCTTGGAGACAAGTCGGCTGGAGGACAATGTATTTAATCTCGACGCAATTTGAGTGTCCCATCGTCATTAGGAGGCCCTAAACGTTACAATTAACTATCATTTTTGCGTCGGATTCGGTAATCTAAACTCACAGGGGAACGACCATACGGTGCCCGAGGCAGCTATTGACCCTTGGAGACAAGTCGGTTGGAGGACGATGTATTGGATCGCGACGCAAAATGAGTGTTCCATCGTCATTAGGAGGACCTGAACCTTACAATTAACTATCAGTTTCGCGTCGGATTCGAAAATCTACTCACAGGAGAAGTTCATACGGTGCTCGAGACAGCAATATACCCCTTGGAGACAAATCGGCTGGAGGACGATGTATTGAATCTCGACGCAATTTGAGTCTTCTATGGTCATTAGGAGGCGCTGAACGTTACAATTCACTATCATTTTTGCGTCGGATTCGAAAATCTAGACTAACAGGAGAAGGATCATATTGTGCCCGAGACAGCAATATCCCCTTGGAGACAAGTCGGCTGGAGGACGATGTATTGGATCGCGACGCAATTTGAGTCTTCTATCCTCATTAGGAGGCGCTGAACGTTACAATTCACTATGATTTTTGCGTCGGATTCGAAAATCTAGACTCACAGGAGAACGACCATAAGGTGCCCGAGGCAGCAATAGACCCTTGGAGACAAGTCGGCTGGAGGCCGATGTATTGAATCTCGACGCAATTTGAGTGTTCCATCGTCATTAGAAGGCCCTGAACGTTACTATTAACTATCATTTTTTCGTCGGATTCGAAAATCTAGATTCACAGCAGAAGAACCATATGGTGCCCGAGGCAGCAATATCCCCTTGGAGACAAATCGGCTGGAGGACGATGAATTGAATCCCGACGCAATTTGAGACTTCTATCGTCATTAGGAGGCGCTGAACGTTACAATTCACTATCATTTTTGCGTCGGATTCGAAAATCTAGACTCACAGGAGAAGGACCATGTGGTGCCCGAGGCAGCGATATCCCCTTGGAGACAAGTCGGCTGATCGTCATTAGGAGGCGCTGAACGTTACAATTCACTATCATTTTTGCGTCGGATTCGAAAATCTAGACTCACAGGAGAAGGACCATGTGGTGCCCGAGGCAGCGATATCCCCTTGGAGACAAGTCGGCTGGAGGACGATGTATTGAATCTCGACGCAATTTGAGTCTTCTATCGTCATTAGGAGGCGCTGAACGTTACAATTAACTATCATTTTTGCGTCGGATTCGAAAACCTAGACTCACAGGAGAAAGATCATATTGTGCCCGAGACAGCAATATCCCCTTGGAGACAAGACGGCTGGAGGACGATGTATTGAATCTCGACGCAATTTGAGTGTTCCATCGTCATTAGAAGGCCCTGAACGTTACAATTAACTATGATTTTTGCGTCGGATTCGAAAATCTAGACTCACAGGAGAACGACCATAAGGTGCCCGAGGCACCAATAGACCCTTGGAGACAAGTCGGCTGGAGGCCGATGTATTGGATCTCGACGCAATTTGAGTGTTCCATCGTCATTAGAAGGCCCTGAACGTTACAATTAACTATCATTTTTGCGTCGGATTCGAAAATCTAGACTCACAGGAGAACGACCATAAGGTGCCCGAGGCAGCAATAGTCCCTTGGTGACAAGTCGGCTGGAGGCCGATGTATTGAATCTCGACGCAATTTGAGTGTTCCATCGTCATTAGAAGGCCCTGAACGTTATAATTAACTATCATTTTTGCGTCGGATACGAAAATCTAGACTCACAGGAGAACGACCATAAGGTGCTCGAGGCAGCAATTGACCCTTGGAGACAAGTCGGCTGGAGGACGTTGTATTGAATCTCGACGCAATTTGAGAGTTCCATCATCATTAGGCGGCCCTGAACGTTACAATTAACTATCATTTTGGCGTCGGATTCGTAAATCTAGACTTACAAGAGAACGACCATAAAGTGCCCGCGGCAGCATTAGACCCTTGGAGACAAGTCGGCTGGAGGACGATGTATTGGATCGCGACGCAATTTGGGTCTTCTATAGTCATTAGGAGGCGCTGAACGTTACAATTCACTATCATTTTTGCGTCGGATTCGAAAATCTAGACTAACAGGAGAAGGATCATATTGTGCCCGAGACAGCAATATCCCCTTGGAGACAAGTCGGCTGGAGGACAATGTATTTAATCTCGACGCAATTTGAGTGTCCCATCGTCATTAGGAGGCCCTAAACGTTACAATTAACTATCATTTTTGCGTCGGATTCGGTAATCTAAACTCACAGGGGAACGACCATACGGTGCCCGAGGCAGCTATTGACCCTTGGAGATAAGTCGGTTGGAGGACGATGTATTGGATCGCGACGCAAAATGAGTGTTCCATCGTCATTAGGAGGCCCTGAACCTTACAATTAACTATCAGTTTCGCGTCGGATTCGAAAATCTACTCACAGGAGAAGTTCATACGGTGCTCGAGACAGCAATATACCCCTTGGAGACAAATCGGCTGGAGGACGATGTATTGAATCTCGACGCAATTTGAGTCTTCTATGGTCATTAGGAGGCGCTGAACGTTACAATTCACTATCATTTTTGCGTCGGATTCGAAAATCTAGACTAACAGGAGAAGGATCATATTGTGCCCGAGACAGCAATATCCCCTTGGAGACAAGTCGGCTGGAGGACGATGTATTGGATCGCGACGCAATTTGAGTCTTCTATCCTCATTAGGAGGCGCTGAACGTTACAATTCACTATGATTTTTGCGTCGGATTCGAAAATCTAGACTCACAGGAGAACGACCATAAGGTGCCCGAGGCAGCAATAGACCCTTGGAGACAAGTCGGCTGGAGGCCGATGTATTGAATCTCGACGCAATTTGAGTGTTCCATCGTCATTAGAAGGCCCTGAACGTTACTATTAACTATCATTTTTTCGTCGGATTCGAAAATCTAGATTCACAGCAGAAGAACCATATGGTGCCCGAGGCAGCAATATCCCCTTGGAGACAAATCGGCTGGAGGACGATGAATTGAATCCCGACGCAATTTGAGACTTCTATCGTCATTAGGAGGCGCTGAACGTTACAATTCACTATCATTTTTGCGTCGGATTCGAAAATCTAGACTCACAGGAGAAGGACCATGTGGTGCCCGAGGCAGCGATATCCCCTTGGAGACAAGTCGGCTGATCGTCATTAGGAGGCGCTGAACGTTACAATTCACTATCATTTTTGCGTCGGATTCGAAAATCTAGATTCACAGGAGAAGGACCATGTGGTGCCCGAGGCAGCGATATCCCCTTGGAGACAAGTCGGCTGGAGGACGATGTATTGAATCTCGACGCAATTTGAGTCTTCTATCGTCATTAGGAGGCGCTGAACGTTACAATTAACTATCATTTTTGTGTCGGATTCGAAAATCTAGACTCACAGGAGAAAGATCATATTGTGCCCGAGACAGCAATATCCCCTTGGAGACAAGACGGCTGGAGGACGATGTATTGAATCTCGACGCAATTTGAGTGTTCCATCGTCATTAGAAGGCCCTGAACGTTACAATTAACTATGATTTTTGCGTCGGATTCGAAAATCTAGACTCACAGGAGAACGACCATAAGGTGCCCGAGGCACCAATAGACCCTTGGAGACAAGTCGGCTGGAGGCCGATGTATTGGATCTCGACGCAATTTGAGTGTTCCATCGTCATTAGAAGGCCCTGAACGTTACAATTAACTATCATTTTTGCGTCGGACTCGAAAATCTAGACTCACAGGAGAACGACCATAAGGTGCCCGAGGCAGCAATAGTCCCTTGGTGACAAGTCGGCTGGAGGCCGATGTATTGAATCTCGACGCAATTTGAGTGTTCCATCGTCATTAGAAGGCCCTGAACGTTATAATTAACTATCATTTTTGCGTCGGATACGAAAATCTAGACTCACAGGAGAACGACCATAAGGTGCTCGAGGCAGCAATTGACCCTTGGAGACAAGTCGGCTGGAGGACGATGTATTGAATCGCGACGCAATTTGAGTGTTCCATCGTCATTAGAAGGCCCTGAACGTTACAATTAACTATGATTTTTGCGTCGGATTCGAAAATCTAGACTCACAGGAGAACGACCATAAGGTGCCCGAGGCACCAATAGACCCTTGGAGACAAGTCGGCTGGAGGCCGATGTATTGGATCTCGACGCAATTTGAGTGTTCCATCGTCATTAGAAGGCCCTGAACGTTACAATTAACTATCATTTTTGCGTCGGATTCGAAAATCTAGACTCACAGGAGAAGGACCATGTGGTCATTAGGTCATTAGGAGTCGCTGAACGTTACAATTCACTATCATTTTTGCGTCGGATTCGAAAATCTAGACTCATAGGAGAACGACCATAAGGTGCCCGAGGCAGCTATTGACCCTTGGAGACAAGTCGGCTGGAGGCCGATGTATTGAATCTCGACGCAATTTGAGTGTTCCATCGGCATTAGGAGGCCCTGAACGTTAAAATTAACTATCATTTTTGCGTCGGATTCGAAAATCTAGACTCACAGGAGAACGTCCATAAGGTGCCCGAGGCCGCAATAGACCCTTGGAGACAAGTCGGCTGGAGGACGATGTATTGGATCGCGACGCAATTTGAGTCTTCTATCGTCATTAGGAGGCGCTGAACGTTACAATTAACTATCATTTTTGCGTCGGATTCGAAAATCTAGACTCACAGGAGAAGGACAATGTGGTGCCCGAGGCAGCGAAATCCCCTTAGAGACAAGTCGGCTGGAGGACGATGTATTGAATCTCGACGCAATTTGAGTGTTCCATCGTCATTAGAAGGCCCTGAACGTTACAATTAACTATGATTTTTGCGTCGGATTCGAAAATCTAGACTCACAGCAGAACGACCATAAGGTGCCCGAGGCAGCAATAGACCCTTGGAGACAAGTCGGCTGGAGGCCGATGTATTGGATCTCGACGCAATTTGAGTGTTCCATCGTCATTAGAAGGCCCTGAACGTTACAATTAACTATCATTTTTGCGTCGGATTCGAAAATCTATACTCACAGGAGAACGACCATAAGGTGCCCGAGGCAGCAATAGACCCTTGGTGACAAGTTGGCTCGAGGCCGATGTATTGAATCTCGACGCAATTTGAGTGTTCCATCGTCATTAGAAGGCCCTGAACGTTACAATTAACTATCATTTTTACGTCGGATACGAAAATCTAGACTCACAGGAGAACGACCATAAGGTGCCCGATGCAGCAATAGACCCTTGGAGACAAGTCGGCTGGAGGTCGATGTATTGAATCTCGACGCAATTTGAGAGTTCCATCGTCATTAGGCGGCCCTGAACGTTACAATTAACTATCATTTTGGCGTCGGATTCGTAAATCTAGACTTACAAGAGAACGACCATAAAGTGCCCGAGGCATCATTAGACCCTCGGAGACAAGTCGGCTGGAGGACGATGTATTGGATCGCGACGCAATTTGAGTGTTCCATCGTCATTAGGAGGCCCTGAATGTTACAATTAACTATCAGTTTTTCGTCGGATTCGAAAATCTAGACTCACAGCAGACGAACCATTTGGTGCCCGAGGCAGCAATATCCCCTTGTAGACAAACCGGCTGGAGGACGATGTATTGAATGCCGACGCAATTTGAGTCTTCTATCGTCATTAGGAGGCGCTGAACGTTAGAATTAACTATCAGTTTTTCGTCGGATTCGAAAATCTAGACTCACAGCAGACTAACCATTTGGTGCCCGAGGCAGCAATATCCCCTTGGAGACAAATCGGCTGGAGGACGATGTATTGAATCCCGACGCAATTTGAGTCTTCTATCGTCATTAGGAGGCGCTGAACGTTACAATTCACTATCATTTTTGCGTCGGATTCGAAAATCTAGACTCACTGGAGAAGGATCATATTGTGCCCGAGACAGCAATATCCCCTTGGAGACAAGTCGGCTGGAGGACGATGTATTGAATCTCGACGCAATTTGAGTGTTCCATCGTCATTAGAAGGCCCTGAACGTTACAATTAACTATCATTTTTGCGTCGGATTCGAAAATCTAGACTCACAGGAGAACGCCCATAAGGTGCCCGAGGCAGCAATAGACCCTTGGAGACAAGTCGGCTGGAGGACGATGTATTGGATCGCGACGCAATTTGAGTCTTCTATAGTCATTACGAGGCGCTGAACGTTACAATTCACTATCATTTTTGCGTCGGATTCGAAAATCTAGACTAACAGGAGAAGGATCATATTGTGCCCGAGACAGCAATATCCCCTTGGAGACAAGTCGGCTGGAGGACAATGTATTGAATCTCGACGCAATTTGAGTGTCCCATCGTCATTAGGAGGCCCTAAACGTTACAATTAACTATCATTTTTGCGTCGGATTCGGTAATCTAAACTCACAGGGGAACGACCATACTGTGCCCGAGGCAGCTATTGACCCTTGGAGACAAGTCGGTTGGAGGACGATGTATTGGATCGCGACGCAAAATGAGTGTTCCATCGTCATTAGGAGGCCCTGAACCTTACAATTAACTATCAGTTTCGCGTCGGATTCGAAAATCTACTCACAGGAGAAGTTCATACGGTGCTCGAGACAGCAATATACCCCTTGGAGACAAATCGGCTGGAGGACGATGTATTGAATCTCGACGCAATTTGAGTCTTCTATCGTCATTAGGAGGCGCTGAACGTTACAATTCACTATCATTTTTGCGTCGGATTCGAAAATCTAGACTCACAGGAGAACGACCATAAGGTGCCCGAGGCAGCTATAGAGCCTTGGAGACAAGTCGGCTGGAGGACGATGTATTGGATCGCGACGCAATTTGAGTCTTCTATCCTCATTAGGAGGCGCTGAACGTTACAATTCACTATGATTTTTGCGCTGGATTCGAAAATCTAGACTCACAGGAGAACGACCATAAGGTGCCCGAGGCAGCAATAGACCCTTGGAGACAAGTCGGCTGGAGGCCGATGTATTGAATCTCGACGTAATTTGAGTGTTCCATCGTCATTAGAAGGCCCTGAACGTTACTATTAACTATCATTTTTTCGTCGGATTCGAAAATCTAGATTCACAGCAGAAGAACCATATGGTGCCCGAGGCAGCAATATCCCCATGGAGACAAATCGGCTGGAGGACGATGAATTGAATCCCGACGCAATTTGAGACTTCTATCGTCATTAGGAGGCGCTGAACGTTACAATTCACTATCATTTTTGCGTCGGATTCGAAAATCTAGACTCACAGGAGAAGGACCATGTGGTGCCCGAGGCAGCGATATCCCCTTGGAGACAAGTCGGCTGGAGGACGATGTATTGAATCTCGACGCAATTTGAGTGTTCCATCGTCATTAGAAGGCCCTGAACGTTACAATTAACTATGATTTTTGCGTCGGATTCGAAAATCTAGACTCACAGGAGAACGACCATAAGGTGCCCGAGGCAGCAATAGACCCTTGGAGACAAGTCGGCTGGAGGCCGATGTATTGGATCTCGACGCAATTTGAGTGTTCCATCGTCATTAGAAGGCCCTGAACGTTACAATTAACTATCATTTTTGCGTCGGATTCGAAAATCTAGACTCACAGGAGAACGACCATAAGGTGCCCGAGGCAGCAATAGACCCTTGGTGACAAGTCGGCTGGAGGCCGATGTATTGAATCTCGACGCAATTTGAGTGTTCCATCGTCATTAGAAGGCCCTGAACGTTATAATTAACTATCATTTTTGCGTCGGATACGAAAATCTAGACTCACAGGAGAACGACCATTAGGTGCCCGAGGCAACAATAGACCCTTGGAGACAAGTCGGCTGGAGGCCGATGTATTGGATCTCGACGCAATTTGAGTGTTCCATCGTCATTAGAAGGCCCTGAACGTTACAATTAACTATCATTTTTGCGTCGGATACGAAAATCTAGACTCACAAGAGAACGACCATAAAGTGCCCGAGGCAGCATTAGACCTTTGGAGACAAGTCGGCTGGAGGACGATGTATTGGATCGCGACGCAATTTGAGTATTCCATCGTCATTAGGAGGCCCTGAATGTTACAATTAACTATCAGTTTTTCGTCGGATTCGAAAATCTAGACTCACAGCAGACGAACCATTTGGTCCCCGAGGCAGCAATATCCCCTTGGAGACAAATCGGCTGGAGGACGATGTATTGAATGCCGACGCAATTTGAGTCTTCTATCGTCATTAGGAGGCGCTGAACGTTACAATTCACTATCATTTTTGCGTCGGATTCGAAAATCTAGACTCACAGGAGAAGGATCATATTGTGCCCGAGACAGCAATATCCCCTTGGAGACAAGTCGGCTGGAGGACGATGTATTGAATCTCGACGCAATTTGAGTGTTCCATCGTCATAAGAAGGCCGTGAACGTTACAATTAACTATCAGTTTTTCGTCGGATTCGAAAATCTAGACTCACAGCAGACGAACCATTTCGTGCCCGAGGCAGCAATATCCCCTTGGAGACAAGTCGGCTGGAGGCCGATGTATTGAATCTCGACGCAATTTTAGTGTTCCATCGTCATTAGAAGGCCCTGAACGTTACAATTAACTATCACTTTTGCGTCGGATACGAAAATCTGGACACACAGGAGAACGACCATAAGGTGCCCGAGGCAGCAATAGACCCTTGGAGACAAGTCGGCTGGAGGACGATGTATTGAATCTCGACGCAATTTGAGTGTTCCATCGTCATTAGAAGGCCCTGAACGTTACAATTAACTATCATTTTTGCGTCGGATTCGAAAATCTAGACTCACAGGAGAACGCCCATAAGGTGCCCGAGGCAGCAATAGACCCTTGGAGACAAGTCGGCTGGAGGACGATGTATTGGATCGCGACGCAATTTGAGTCTTCTATAGTCATTACGAGGCGCTGAACGTTACAATTCACTATCATTTTTGCGTCGGATTCGAAAATCTAGACTAACAGGAGAAGGATCATATTGTGCCCGAGACAGCAATATCCCCTTGGAGACAAGTCGGCTGGAGGACAATGTATTGAATCTCGACGCAATTTGAGTGTCCCATCGTCATTAGGAGGCCCTAAACGTTACAATTAACTATCATTTTTGCGTCGGATTCGGTAATCTAAACTCACAGGGGAACGACCATACTGTGCCCGAGGCAGCTATTGACCCTTGGAGACAAGTCGGTTGGAGGACGATGTATTGGATCGCGACGCAAAATGAGTGTTCCATCGTCATTAGGAGGCCCTGAACCTTACAATTAACTATCAGTTTCGCGTCGGATTCGAAAATCTACTCACAGGAGAAGTTCATACGGTGCTCGAGACAGCAATATACACCTTGGAGACAAATCGGCTGGAGGACGATGTATTGAGTCTCGACGCAATTTGAGTCTTCTATCGTCATTAGGAGGCGCTGAACGTTACAATTCACTATCATTTTTGCGTCGGATTCGAAAATCTAGACTCACAGGAGAACGACCATAAGGTGCCCGAGGCAGCTATAGAGCCTTGGAGACAAGTCGGCTGGAGGACGATGTATTGGATCGCGACGCAATTTGAGTCTTCTATCCTCATTAGGAGGCGCTGAACGTTACAATTCACTATGATTTTTGCGCTGGATTCGAAAATCTAGACTCACAGGAGAACGACCATAAGGTGCCCGAGGCAGCAATAGACCCTTGGAGACAAGTCGGCTGGAGGCCGATGTATTGAATCTCGACGTAATTTGAGTGTTCCATCGTCATTAGAAGGCCCTGAACGTTACTATTAACTATCATTTTTTCGTCGGATTCGAAAATCTAGATTCACAGCAGAAGAACCATATGGTGCCCGAGGCAGCAATATCCCCATGGAGACAAATCGGCTGGAGGACGATGAATTGAATCCCGACGCAATTTGAGACTTCTATCGTCATTAGGAGGCGCTGAACGTTACAATTCACTATCATTTTTGCGTCGGATTCGAAAATCTAGACTCACAGGAGAAGGACCATGTGGTGCCCGAGGCAGCGATATCCCCTTGGAGACAAGTCGGCTGGAGGACGATGTATTGAATCTCGACGCAATTTGAGTGTTCCATCGTCATTAGAAGGCCCTGAACGTTACAATTAACTATGATTTTTGCGTCGGATTCGAAAATCTAGACTCACAGGAGAACGACCATAAGGTGCCCGAGGCAGCAATAGACCCTTGGAGACAAGTCGGCTGGAGGCCGATGTATTGGATCTCGACGCAATTTGAGTGTTCCATCGTCATTAGAAGGCCCTGAACGTTACAATTAACTATCATTTTTGCGTCGGATTCGAAAATCTAGACTCACAGGAGAACGACCATAAGGTGCCCGAGGCAGCAATAGACCCTTGGTGACAAGTCGGCTGGAGGCCGATGTATTGAATCTCGACGCAATTTGAGTGTTCCATCGTCATTAGAAGGCCCTGAACGTTATAATTAACTATCATTTTTGCGTCGGATACGAAAATCTAGACTCACAGGAGAACGACCATTAGGTGCCCGAGGCAACAATAGACCCTTGGAGACAAGTCGGCTGGAGGCCGATGTATTGGATCTCGACGCAATTTGAGTGTTCCATCGTCATTAGAAGGCCCTGAACGTTACAATTAACTATCATTTTTGCGTCGGATACGAAAATCTAGACTCACAAGAGAACGACCATAAAGTGCCCGAGGCAGCATTAGACCTTTGGAGACAAGTCGGCTGGAGGACGATGTATTGGATCGCGACGCAATTTGAGTATTCCATCGTCATTAGGAGGCCCTGAATGTTACAATTAACTATCAGTTTTTCGTCGGATTCGAAAATCTAGACTCACAGCAGACGAACCATTTGGTCCCCGAGGCAGCAATATCCCCTTGGAGACAAATCGGCTGGAGGACGATGTATTGAATGCTGACGCAATTTGAGTCTTCTATCGTCATTAGGAGGCGCTGAACGTTACAATTCACTATCATTTTTGCGTCGGATTCGAAAATCTAGACTCACAGGAGAAGGATCATATTGTGCCCGAGACAGCAATATCCCCTTGGAGACAAGTCGGCTGGAGGACGATGTATTGAATCTCGACGCAATTTGAGTGTTCCATCGTCATAAGAAGGCCGTGAACGTTACAATTAACTATCAGTTTTTCGTCGGATTCGAAAATCTAGACTCACAGCAGACGAACCATTTCGTGCCCGAGGCAGCAATATCCCCTTGGAGACAAGTCGGCTGGAGGCCGATGTATTGAATCTCGACGCAATTTTAGTGTTCCATCGTCATTAGAAGGCCCTGAACGTTACAATTAACTATCACTTTTGCGTCGGATACGAAAATCTGGACACACAGGAGAACGACCATAAGGTGCCCGAGGCAGCAATAGACCCTTGGAGACAAGTCGGCTGGAGGACGATGTATTGAATCTCGACGCAATTTGAGAGTTCCATCGTCATTAGGCGGACCTGAACGTTACAATTAACTATCATTTTGGCGTCGGATTCGTAAATCTAGACTTACAAGAGAACGACCATAAAGTGCCCGAGGCAGCATTAGACCCTTGGAGACTAGTCGGCTGGAGGACGATGTATTGGATCGCGACGCAATTTGAGTGTTCCATCGACACCAGGAGGCCCTGAACGTTACAATTCACTATCAGTTTTTCGTCGGATTGGAAAATCTAGACTCACAGCAGACGAACCATTTGGTGTCCGAGGCAGCAATATCCCCTTGGAGACAAATCAGCTGGAGGACGATGTATTGAATCCCGACGCAATTTGAGTCTTCTATCGTCATTAGGTGGCGCTGAACGTTACAATTCACTATCATTTTTGCGTCGGATTCGGTAATCTAAACTCACAGGGGAACGACCATACGGTGCCCGAGGCAGCTATTGAACCTTGGAGACAAGTCGGTTGGAGGACGATGTATTGGATCGCGACGCAAAATGAGTGTTCCATCGTCATTAGGAGGCCCTGAACCTTACAATTAACTATCAGTTTCGCGTCGGATTCGAAAATCTACTCACAGGAGAAGTTCATACGGTGCTCGAGACAGCAATATACCCCTTGGAGACAAATCGGCTGGAGGACGATGTATTGAATCTCGACGCAATTTGAGTCTTCTATCGTCATTAGGAGGCGCTGAACGTTACAATTCACTATCATTTTTGCGTCGGATTCGAAAATCTAGACTCACAGGAGAACGACCATAAGGTGCCCGAGGCAGCTATAGACCCTTGGAGACAAGTCGGCTGGAGGCCGATGTATTGAATCTCGACGCAATTCGAGTGTTCCATCGGCATTAGGAGGCCCTGAACGTTAAAATTAACTATCATTTTTGCGTCGGATTCGCAAATCTAGACTCACAGGAGAACGACCATAAGGTGCCCGAGGCAGCAATAGACCCTTGGAGACAAGTCGGCTGGAGGACTATGTATTGTATCGCGACGCAATTTGAGTCTTCTATCCCCATTAGGAGGCGCTGAACGTTACGATTCACTATCATTTTTGCGTCGGATTCGAAAATCTAGACTCACAGGAGAAGGACCATGTGGTGCGCGAGGCAGCGATATCCCCTTGGAGACAAGTCGGCTGGAGGCCGATGTATTGAATCTCGACGCAATTTGAGTGTTCCATCGTCATTAGAAGGCCCTGAACGTTACTTTTAACTATCATTTTTTCGTCGGATTCGAAAAATCTAGATTCACAGCAGAAGGACCATATGGTGCCCGAGGCAGCAATATCCCCTTGGAGACAAATCGGCTGGAGGACGATGTATTGAATCCCGACGCAATTTGAGACTTCTATCGTCATTAGGAGGCGCTGAACGTTACAATTCACTATCATTTTTGCGTCGGATTCGAAAATCCAGACTCACAGGAGAAGGACCATGTGGTGCCCGAGGCAGCGATATCCCCTTGGAGACAAGTCGGCTGGAGAACGATGTATTGAATCTCGACGCAATTTGAGTCTTCTATCGTCATTTGGAGTCGCTGAACGTTACAATTCACTATCATTTTTGCGTCTGATTCGAAAATCTAGACTCACAGGAGAACGACCATAAGGTGCCCGAGGCAGCAATAGACCCTTGGAGACAAGTCGGCTGGAGGCCGATGTATTGGATCGCGACGCAATTTGAGTGTTCCATCGTCATTAGAAGCCCCTGAACGTTACAATTAACTATCATTTTTGCGTCGGATACGAAAATCTAGACTTACAGGAGAACGACCATTAGGTGCCCGAGGCAGCAATAGACCCTTGGAGACAAGTCGGCTGGAGGACGATGTATTGAATCTCGACGCAATTTGAGAGTTCCATCATCATTAGGCGGCCCTGAACGTTACAATTAACTATCAGTTTTTCGGCGGATTCGAAAATCTAGACCCACAGCAGACGAACCATTTGGTGCCCGAGGTAGCAATATCCCCTTGGAGACAAATCGGCTGGAGGACGATGTATTGAATGCCGACGCAATTTGAGTCTTCTATCGTCATTAGGAGGCGCTGAACGTTACAATTCACTATCATTTTTGCGTCGGATTCGAAAATCTAGACTCACAGGAGAAGGATCATATTGTGCCCGAGACAGCAATATCCCCTTGGAGACAAGTCGGCTGGAGGACGATGTATTGAATCTCGACGCAATTTGAGTGTTCCATTGTCATTAGAAGGCCCTGAACGTTACAATTAACTATCATTTTTGCGTCGGATTCGAAAATCTACTCACAGGAGAACGACCATAAGGTGCCCGAGGCAGCAATAGACCCTTGGAGACAAGTCGGCTGGAGGACGATGTTTTGGATCGCGACGCAATTTGAGTCTTCTATAGTCATTAGGAGGCACTGAACGTTACAATTCACTATCATTTTTGCGTCGGATTCGAAAATCTAGACTCACAGGAGAATGACCATGTGGTGCCCGAGGCAGCGATATCCCCTTGGAGACAAGTCGGCTGGAGGCCGATGTATTGAATCTCGACGCAATTTGAGTGTTCCATCGTCATTAGAAGGCCCTGAACGTTATAATTAACTATCATTTTTGCGTCGGATACGAAAATCTAGACTCACAGGAGAACGACCATAAGGTGCCCGAGGCAGCTATAGACCCTTGGAGACAAGTCGGCTGGAGGCCGATGTATTGAATCTCGACGCAATTCGAGTGTTCCATCGGCATTAGGAGGCCCTGAACGTTAAAATTAACTATCATTTTTGCGTCGGATTCGCAAATCTAGACTCACAGGAGAACGACCATAAGGTGCCCGAGGCAGCAATAGACCCTTGGAGACAAGTCGGCTGGAGGACTATGTATTGTATCGCGACGCAATTTGAGTCTTCTATCCCCATTAGGAGGCGCTGAACGTTACGATTCACTATCATTTTTGCGTCGGATTCGAAAATCTAGACTCACAGGAGAAGGACCATGTGGTGCGCGAGGCAGCGATATCCCCTTGGAGACAAGTCGGCTGGAGGCCGATGTATTGAATCTCGACGCAATTTGAGTGTTCCATCGTCATTAGAAGGCCCTGAACGTTACTTTTAACTATCATTTTTTCGTCGGATTCGAAAAATCTAGATTCACAGCAGAAGGACCATATGGTGCCCGAGGCAGCAATATCCCCTTGGAGACAAATCGGCTGGAGGACGATGTATTGAATCCCGACGCAATTTGAGACTTCTATCGTCATTAGGAGGCGCTGAACGTTACAATTCACTATCATTTTTGCGTCGGATTCGAAAATCCAGACTCACAGGAGAAGGACCATGTGGTGCCCGAGGCAGCGATATCCCCTTGGAGACAAGTCGGCTGGAGAACGATGTATTGAATCTCGACGCAATTTGAGTCTTCTATCGTCATTTGGAGTCGCTGAACGTTACAATTCACTATCATTTTTGCGTCTGATTCGAAAATCTAGACTCACAGGAGAACGACCATAAGGTGCCCGAGGCAGCAATAGACCCTTGGAGACAAGTCGGCTGGAGGCCGATGTATTGGATCGCGACGCAATTTGAGTGTTCCATCGTCATTAGAAGCCCCTGAACGTTACAATTAACTATCATTTTTGCGTCGGATACGAAAATCTAGACTTACAGGAGAACGACCATTAGGTGCCCGAGGCAGCAATAGACCCTTGGAGACAAGTCGGCTGGAGGACGATGTATTGAATCTCGACGCAATTTGAGAGTTCCATCATCATTAGGCGGCCCTGAACGTTACAATTAACTATCAGTTTTTCGGCGGATTCGAAAATCTAGACCCACAGCAGACGAACCATTTGGTGCCCGAGGTAGCAATATCCCCTTGGAGACAAATCGGCTGGAGGACGATGTATTGAATGCCGACGCAATTTGAGTCTTCTATCGTCATTAGGAGGCGCTGAACGTTACAATTCACTATCATTTTTGCGTCGGATTCGAAAATCTAGACTCACAGGAGAAGGATCATATTGTGCCCGAGACAGCAATATCCCCTTGGAGACAAGTCGGCTGGAGGACGATGTATTGAATCTCGACGCAATTTGAGTGTTCCATTGTCATTAGAAGGCCCTGAACGTTACAATTAACTATCATTTTTGCGTCGGATTCGAAAATCTACTCACAGGAGAACGACCATAAGGTGCCCGAGGCAGCAATAGACCCTTGGAGACAAGTCGGCTGGAGGACGATGTTTTGGATCGCGACGCAATTTGAGTCTTCTATAGTCATTAGGAGGCACTGAACGTTACAATTCACTATCATTTTTGCGTCGGATTCGAAAATCTAGACTCACAGGAGAATGACCATGTGGTGCCCGAGGCAGCGATATCCCCTTGGAGACAAGTCGGCTGGAGGCCGATGTATTGAATCTCGACGCAATTTGAGTGTTCCATCGTCATTAGAAGGCCCTGAACGTTATAATTAACTATCATTTTTGCGTCGGATACGAAAATCTAGACTCACAGGAGAACGACCATAAGGTGCCCGAGGCAGCAAAAGACCCTTGGAGACAAGTCGGCTGGAGGACGATGTATTGAATCTCGACGCTATTTGAGAGTTCCATCGTCATTAGGCGGCCCTGAACGTTAAAACTATCATTTTGGCGTCGGATTCGTAAATCTAGACTTACAAGCGAACGACCATAAAGTGCCCGAGGCAGCATTAGACCTTTGGAGACAAGTCGGCTGGAGGACGATGTATTGGATCGCGACGCAATTTGAGTGTTCCATCGTCATTAGGAGGCCCTGAATGTTACAATTAACTATTATTTTTGCGTCGGATTCGAAAATCTAGACTCACAGGAGAAGGACCATGTGGTCATTAGGTCATTAGGAGGCGCTGAACGTTACAATTCACTATCATTTTTGCGTCGGATTCGAAAATCTAGACTCACAGGAGAAGGACCATGTGGTGCCCGAGGCAGCGATATCCCCTTGGAGACAAGTCGGCTGGAGGCCGATGTATTGAATCTCGACGCAATTTGAGTGTTCCATCGTCATAAGAAGGCCCTGAACGTTACAATTAACTATCATTTTTGCGTCGGATACGAAAATCTGGACACACAGGAGAACGACCATAAGGTGCCCGAGGCAGCAATAGACCCTTGGAGACAAGTCGGCTGGAGGACGATGTATTGAATCTCGACGCAATTTGAGAGTTCCATCGTCATTAGGCGGACCTGCACGTTACAATTAACTATCATTTTGGCGTCGGATTCGTAAATCTAGACCTACAAGAGAACGACCATAAAGTGCCCGAGGCAGCAATAGACCCTTGGAGACAAGTCGGCTGGAGGACGATGTATTGGATCGCGACGCAATTTGAGTCTTCTATCGTCATTAGGAGGCGCTGAACGTTACAATTCACTATCATTTTTGCGTCGGATTCGAAAATCTAGACTCACAGGAGAACGACCATAAGGTGCCCGAGGCAGCTATTGACCCTTGGAGACAAGTCGGCTGGAGGACGATGTATTGAATCTCGACGCAATTTGAGTGTTCCATCGTCATTAGAAGGCCCTGAACGTTACAATTAACTATGATTTTTGCGTCGGATTCGAAAATCTAGACTCACAGCAGAACGACCATAAGGTGCCCGAGGCAGCAATAGACCCTTGGAGACAAGTCGGCTGGAGGCCGATGTATTGGATCTCGACGCAATTTGAGTGTTCCATCGTCATTAGAAGGCCCTGAACGTTACAATTAACTATCATTTTTGCGTCGGATTCGAAAATCTATACTCACAGGAGAACGACCATAAGGTGCCCGAGGCAGCAATAGACCCTTGGTGACAAGTCGGCTCGAGGCCGATGTATTGAATCTCGACGCAATTTGAGTGTTCCATCGTCATTAGAAGGCCCTGAACGTTACAATTAACTATCATTTTTACGTCGGATACGAAAATCTAGACTCACAGGAGAACGACCATAAGGTGCCCGATGCAGCAATAGACCCTTGGAGACAAGTCGGCTGGAGGTCGATGTATTGAATCTCGACGCAATTTGAGAGTTCCATCGTCATTAGGCGGCCCTGAACGTTACAATTAACTATCATTTTGGCGTCGGATTCGTAAATCTAGACTTACAAGAGAACGACCATAAAGTGCCCGAGGCATCATTAGACCCTTGGAGACAAGTCGGCTGGAGGACGATGTATTGGATCGCGACGCAATTTGAGTGTTCCATCGTCATTAGGAGGCCCTGAATGTTACAATTAACTATCAGTTTTTCGTCGGATTCGAAAATCTAGACTCACAGCAGACGAACCATTTGGTGCCCGAGGCAGCAATATCCCCTTGTAGACAAATCGGCTGGAGGACGATGTATTGAATGCCGACGCAATTTGAGTCTTCTATCGTCATTAGGAGGCGCTGAACGTTAGAATTAACTATCAGTTTTTCGTCGGATTCGAAAAACTAGACTCACAGCAGACGAACCATTTGGTGCCCGAGGCAGCAATATCCCCTTGGAGACAAATCGGCTGGAGGACGATGTATTGAATCCCGACGCAATTTGAGTCTTCTATCGTCATTAGGAGGCGCTGAACGTTACAATTCACTATCATTTTTGCGTCGGATTCGAAAATCTAGACTCACTGGAGAAGGATCATATTGTGCCCGAGACAGCAATATCCCCTTGGAGACAAGTCGGCTGGAGGACGATGTATTGAATCTCGACGCAATTTGAGTGTTCCATCGTCATTAGAAGGCCCTGAACGTTACAATTAACTATCATTTTTGCGTCGGATTCGAAAATCTAGACTCACAGGAGAACGCCCATAAGGTGCCCGAGGCAGCAATAGACCCTTGGAGACAAGTCGGCTGGAGGACGATGTATTGGATCGCGACGCAATTTGAGTCTTCTATAGTCATTACGAGGCGCTGAACGTTACAATTCACTATCATTTTTGCGTCGGATTCGAAAATCTAGACTAACAGGAGAAGGATCATATTGTGCCCGAGACAGCAATATCCCCTTGGAGACAAGTCGGCTGGAGGACAATGTATTGAATCTCGACGCAATTTGAGTATCCCATCGTCATTAGGAGGCCCTAAACGTTACAATTAACTATCATTTTTGCGTCGGATTCGGTAATCTAAACTCACAGGGGAACGACCATACTGTGCCCGAGGCAGCTATTGACCCTTGGAGACAAGTCGGTTGGAGGACGATGTATTGGATCGAGACGCAAAATGAGTGTTCCATCGTCATTAGGAGGCCCTGAACCTTACAATTAACTATCAGTTTCGCGTCGGATTCGAAAATCTACTCACAGGAGAAGTTCATACGGTGCTCGAGACAGCAATATACCCCTTGGAGACAAATCGGCTGGAGGACGATGTATTGAATCTCGACGCAATTTGAGTCTTCTATCGTCATTAGGAGGCGCTGAACGTTACAATTCACTATCATTTTTGCGTCGGATTCGAAAATCTAGACTCACAGGAGAACGACCATAAGGTGCCCGAGGCAGCTATAGACCCTTGGAGACAAGTCGGCTGGAGGACGATGTATTGGATCGCGACGCAATTTGAGTCGTCTATCCTCATTAGGAGGCGCTGAACGTTACAATTCACTATGATGTTTGCGCTGGATTCGAAAATCTAGACTCACAGGAGAACGACCATAAGGTGCCCGAGGCAGCGATATCCCCTTGGAGACAAGTCGGCTGGAGGACGATGTATTGAATCTCGACGCAATTTGAGTCTTCTATCGTCATTAGGAGGCGGTGAACGTTACAATACACTATCATTTTTGCGTCGGATTCGAAAATCTAGACTCACAGGAGAAAGATCATATTGTGCCCGAGACAGCAATATCCCCTTGGAGACAAGTCGGCTGGAGGACGATGTATTGAATCTCGACGCAATTTGAGTGTTCCATCGTCATTAGAAGGCCCTGAACGTTACAATTAACTATGATTTTTGCGTCGGATTCGAAAATCTAGACTCACAGGAGAACGACCATAAGGTGCCCGAGGCAGCAATAGACCCTTGGAGACAAGTCGGCTGGAGGCCGATGTATTGGATCTCGACGCAATTTGAGTGTTCCATCGTCATTAGAAGGCCCTGAACGTTACAATTAACTATCATTTTTGCGTCGGATTCGAAAATCTAGACTCACAGGAGAACGACCATAAGGTGCCCGAGGCAGCAATAGACCCTTGGTGACAAGTCGGCTGGAGGCCGATGTATTGAATCTCGACGCAATTTGAGTGTTCCATCGTCATTAGAAGGCCCTGAACGTTATAATTAACTATCATTATTGCGTCGGATACGAAAATCTAGACTCACAGGAGAACGACCATAAGTTGCCCGAGGCAGCAATAGACCCTTGGAGACAAGTCGGCTGGAGGCCGATGTATTGGATCTCGACGCAATTTGAGTGTTCCATCGTCATTTGAAGGCCCTGAACGTTACAATTAACTATCATTTTTGCGTCGGATTCGAAAATCTAGACTCACAGGAGAACGACCATAAGGTGCCCGAGGCAGCAATAGACCCTTGGTGACAAGTCGGCTGGAGGCCGATGTATTGAATCTCGACGCAATTTGAGTGTTCCATCGTCTTTAGAAGGCCCTGAACGTTATAATTAACTATCATTTTTGCGTCGGATACGAAAATCTAGACTCACAAGAGAACGACCATAAAGTGCCCGAGGCAGCATTAGACCTTTGGAGACAAGTCGGCTGGAGGACGATGTATTGGATCGCGACGCAATTTGAGTATTCCATCGTCATTAGGAGGCCCTGAATGTTACAATTAACAATCAGTTTTTCGTCGGATTCGAAAATCTAGACTCACAGCAGACGAACCATTTGGTCCCCGAGGCAGCAATATCCCCTTGGAGACAAATCGGCTGGAGGACGATGTATTGAATGCCGACGCAATTTGAGTCTTCTATCGTCATTAGGAGGCGCCGAACGTTACAATTCACTATCATTTTTGCGTCGGATTCGAAAATCTAGACTCACAGGAGAAGGATCATATTGTGCCCGAGACAGCAATATCCCCTTGGAGACAAGTCGGCTGGAGGACGATGTATTGAATCTCGACGCAATTTGAGTGTTCCATCGTCATTAGAAGACTCTGAACGTTACAATTAACTATCATTTTTGCGTCGGATTCGAAAATCTACTCATAGGAGAACGACCATAAGGTGCCCGAGGCAGCAATAGACCCTTGGAGACAAGTCGGCTGGAGGACGATGTTTTGGATCGCGACGCAATTTGAGTCTTCTATAGTCATTAGGAGGCACTGAACGTTACAATTCACTATCATTTTTGCGTCGGATTCGAAAATCTAGACTCACAGGAGAATGACCATGTGGTGCCCGAGGCAGCGATATCCCCTTGGAGACAAGTCGGCTGGAGGCCGATGTATTGAATCTCGACGGAATTTGAGTGTTCCATCGTCATTAGAAGGCCCTGAACGTTACAATTAAATATCATTTTTGCGTCGGATACGAAAATCTAGACACACAGGAGAACGACCATAAGGTGCCCGAGGCAGCAATAGACCCTTGGAGACAAGTCGGCTGGAGGACCATGTATTGAATCTCGACGCAATTTGAGAGTTCCATCGTCATTAGGCGGCATTGAACGTTACAATTAACTATCATTTTGGCGTCGGATTCGTAAATCTAGACTTACAAGAGAACGACCATAATGTGCCCGAGGCAGCATTAGACCCTTGGAGACAAGTCGGCTGGAGGACGATGTATTGGATCGCGACGCAATTTGAGTGTTCCATCGTCATTAGGAGGCCCTGAATGTTACTATTAACTATCAGTTTTTCGTCGAGTTCGAAAATCTAGACTCACAGCAGACGAAACATTTGGTGCCCGAGGCAGCAATATCCCCTTGGAGACAAATCGGCTGGAGGACGATGTATTGAATGCCGACGCAATTTGAGTCTTCTATCGTCATTAGGAGGCGCTGAACGTTACAATTCACTATCATTTTTGCGTCGGATTCGAAAATCTAGACTCACAGGAGAAGGATCAAATTGTGCCCGAGACAGCAATATCCCCTTGGAGACAAGTCGGCTGGAGGACGATGTATTGAATCTCGACGCAATTTGAGTGTTCCATCGTCATTAGAAGGCCCTGAACGTTACAATTAACTATCATTTTTGCGTCGGATTCGAAAATCTAGACTCACAGGAGAACGACCATAAGGTGCCCGAGGCAGCAATAGACCCTTGGAGACAAGTCGGCTGGAGGACGATGTATTGGATCGCGACGCAATTTGAGTCTTCTATCGTCATTAGGAGGCGCTGAACGTTACAATTCACTATCACTTTTGCGTCGGATTCGAAAATCTAGACTCACAGGAGAAGGACGATGTGGTGCCCGAGGCATCGATATCCCCTTGGAGACAAGTCGGCTGGAGGCCGATGTATTGAATCTCGACGCAATTTGAGTGTTCCATCGTCATTAGAAGGCCCTGAACGTTACAATTAACTATCATTTTTGCGTCGGATACGAAAATCTAGACACACAGGAGAACGACCATAAGGTGCCCGAGGCAGCAATAGACCCTTGGAGACAAGTCGGCTGGAGGACGATGTATTGAATCTCGACGCAATTTGAGAGTTCCTTCGTCATTAGGCGGCACTGAACGTTACAATTAACTATCATTTTGGCGTCGGATTCGTAAATCTAGACTTACAAGGGAACGACCATAAAGTGCCCGAGGCAGCATTAGACCCTTGGAGACAAGTCGGCTGGAGGACGATGTATTGGATCGCGACGCAATTTGAGTGTGTCATCGTCATTAGGAGGCCCTGAATATTACAATTAACTATCAGTTTTTCGTCGGATTCGAAAATCTAGACTCACAGCAGACGAGCCATTTGGTGCCCGAGACAGCAATATCCCCTTGGAGACAAGTCGGCTGGAGGACGATGTATTGAATCTCGACGCAATTTGAGTGTTCCATCGTCATTAGAAGGCCCTGAACGTTACAATTAACTATCATTTTTGCGTCGGATTCGAAAATCAAGACTCACAGGAGAACGACCATAAGGTGCCCGAGGCAGCAATAGACCCTTGGCGACAAGTCGGCTGGAGGACGATGTATTGGATCGCGACGCAAAATGAGTGTTCCATCGTCATTAGGAGGCCCTGAGCCTTACAATTAGCTATCAGTTTCGCGTCGGATTCGAAAATCTACTCACAGGAGAAGTTCATACGGTGCTTGAGACAGCAATATACCCCTTGGAGACAAATCGGCTGGAGGACGATGTATTGAATCTCGACGCAATTTGAGTCTTCTATCGTCATTAGGAGGCGCTGAACGTTACAATTCACTATCATTTTTGCGTCGGATTCGAAAATCTAGACTCACAGGAGAAGGATCAAATTGTGCCCGAGACAGCAATATCCCCTTGGAGACAAGTCGGCTGGAGGACGATGTATTGAATCTCGACGCAATTTGAGTGTTCCATCGTCATTAGAAGGCCCTGAACGTTACGATTAACTATCATTTTTGCGTCGGATTCGAAAATCTAGACTCACAGGAGAAGGACGATGTGGTGCCCGAGGCAGCGATATCCCCTTGGAGACAAGTCGGCTGGAGGCCGATGTATTGAATCTCGACGCAATTTGAGTGTTCCATCGTCATTAGAAGGCCCTGAACGTTACAATTAACTATCATTTTTGCGTCGGATACGAAAATCTAGACACACAGGAGAACGACCATAAGGTGCCCGAGGCAGCAATAGACCCTTGGAGACAAGTCGGCTGGAGGACGATGTATTGAATCTCGACGCAATTTGAGAGTTCCTTCGTCATTAGGCGGCACTGAACGTTACAATTAACTATCATTTTGGCGTCGGATTCGTAAATCTAGACTTACAAGAGAACGACCATAAAGTGCCCGAGGCAGCATTAGACCCTTGGAGACTAGTCGGCTGGAAGACGATGTATTGGATCGCGACGCAATTTGAGTGTGTCATCGTCATTAGGAGGCCCTGAATATTACAATTAACTATCAGTTCTTCGTCGGATTCGAAAATCTAGACTCACAGCAGACGAATCATTTGGTGCCCGCGACAGCAATATCCCCTTGGAGACAAGTCGGCTGGAGGACGATGTATTGAATCTCGACGCAATTTGAGTGTTCCATCGTCATTAGAAGGCCCTGAACGTTACAATTAACTATCAGTTTCGCGTCGGATTCGAAAATCTACTCACAGGAGAAGTTCATACGGTGCTTGAGACAGCAATATACCCCTTGGAGACAAATCGGCTGGAGGACGATGTATTGAATCTCGACGCAATTTGAGTCTTCTATCGTCATTAGGAGGCGCTGAACGTTACAATTCACTATCATTTTTGCGTCGGATTCGAAAATCTAGACTCACAGGAGAAGGATCAAATTGTGCCCGAGACAGCAATATCCCCTTGGAGACAAGTCGGCTGGAGGACGATGTATTGAATCTCGACGCAATTTGAGTGTTCCATCGTCATTAGAAGGCCCTGAACGTTACAATTAACTATCATTTTTGCGTCGGATTCGAAAATCTAGACTCACAGGAGAACGATCATAAGGTGCCCGAGGCAGCAATAGACCCTTGGTGACAAGTCGGCTGGAGGCCGATGTATTGAATCTCGACGCAATTTGAGTGTTCCATCGTCATTAGAAGGCCCTGAACGTTATAATTATCTATCATTTTTGCGTCGGATACGAAAATCTAGACTCACAGGAGAACGACCATAAGGTGCCCGAGGCAGCAATAGACCCTTTGAGACAAGTCGGCTGAAAGACCATGTATTGAATCTCGACGTAATTTGAGAGTTCCATCGTCATTAGGCGGCATTGAACGTTACAATTAACTATCATTTTGGCGTCGGATTCGTAAATCTAGACTTACAAGAGAACGACCATAAAGTGCCCGAGGCAGCATTAGACCCTTGGGGAGAAGTCGGTTGGAGGACGATGTATTGGATCGCGACGCAATTTGAGTGTTCCATCGTCATTAGGAGGCCCTGAATGTTACTATTAACTATCAGTTTTTCGTCGAATTCGAAAACCTAGACTCACAGCAGACGAAACATTTGGTGCCCGAGGCAGCAATATCCCCTTGGAGACAAATAGGCTGGAGGACGATGTATTGAATGCCGACGCAATTTGAGTCTTCTATCGTCATTAGGAGGCGCTGAACGTTACAATTCACTATCATTTTTGCGTCGGATTCGAAAATCTAGACTCACAGGAGAAGGATCAAATTGTGCCCGAGACAGCAATATCCCCTTGGAGACAAGTCGGCTGGAGGACGATGTATTGAATCTCGACGCAATTTGAGTGTTCCATCGTCATTAGAAGGCCCTGAACGTTACAATTAACTATCATTTTGGCGTCGGATTCGTAAATCTAGACTTACAAGAGAACGACCATAAAGTGCCCGAGGCAGCATAAGACCTTTGGAGACAAGTCGGCTGGAGGACGATGTATTGGATCGCGACGCAATTTGAGTGTTCCATCGTCATTAGGAAGCCCTGAATGTTACAATTAACTATCAGTTTTTCGTCGGATTCGAAAATCTAGACTCACAGCACACGAACCATTTGGTGCCCGAGGCAGCAATATCCCCTTGGAGACAAATCGGCTGGAGGACGATGTATTGAATGCCGACGCAATTTGAGTCTTCTATCGTCATTAGGAGGCGCTGAACGTTACAATTCACTATCATTTTTGCGTCGGATTCGAAAATCTAGACTCACAGGAGAAGGATCATATTGTGCCCGAGACAGCAATATCCCCTTGGAGACAACTCGGCTGGAGGACGATGTATTGAATCTCGACGCAATTTGAGTGTTCCATCGTCATAAGAAGGCCCTGAACGTTACAATTAACTATCAGTTTTTCGTCGGATTCGAAAATCTAGACTCACAGCAGACGAACCATTTGGTGCCCGAGACTGCAATATCCCCTTGGAGACAAGTCGGCTGGAGGACGATGTATTGAATCTCGACGCAATTTGAGTGTTCCATCGTCAATAGAAGGCCCTGATCGTTACAATTAACTATGATTTTTGCGTCGGATTCGAAAATCTAGACTCACAGGAGAACGACCATAAGGTGCCCGAGGCAGCAATAGACCCTTGGAGACACGTCGGCAGGAGGCCGATGTATTGGATCTCGACGCAAAATGAGTGTTCCATCGTCATTAGGAGGCCCTGAGCCTTACAATTAACTATCAGTTACGCGTCGGATTCGAAAATCTACTCACAGGAGAAGTTCATACGGTGCTTGAGCCAGCAATATACCCCTAGGAGACAAATCGGCTGGATGACGATGTATTGAATCTCGACGCAATTTGAGTCTTCTATCGTCATTAGGAGGCGCTGAACGTTACAATTCACTATCATTTTTGCGTCGGATTCGAAAATCTAGACTCGCAGGAGAAGGATCAAATTGTGCCCGAGACAGCAATATCCCCTTGGAGACAAGTCGGCTGGAGGACGATGTATTGAATCTCGACGCAATTTGAGTGTTCCATCGTCATTAGAAGGCCCTGAACGTTACAATTAACTATCATTTTTGCGTCGGATTCGAAAATCTAGACTCACAGGAGAACGACCATAAGGTGCCCGAGGCAGCAATAGACCCTTGGAGACAAGTCGGCTGGAGGACGATGTATTGAATCTCGACGCAATTTGAGTCTTCTATCGTCATTAGGAGGCGCTGAACGTTACAATTCACTATCATTTTTGCGTCGGATTCGAAAATCTAGACTCACAGGAGAAGGATCAAATCGTGCCCGAGACAGCATTATCCCCTTGGAGACAAGTCGGCTGGAGGACGATGAATTGAATCTCGACGCAATTTGAGTGTTCCATCGTCATTAGGAGGCGCTGAACGTTTCAATTCACTATCATTTTTGCGTCGGATTCGAAAATCTAGACTCACAGGAGAAAGAACATATTGTGACTGAGACAGCAATATCCCCTTGGAGACAAGTCGGCTAGAGGACGATGTATTGAATCTCGACGCAATTTGAGTGTTCCATCGTCATTAGAAGGCCCTGAACGTTACAATTAACTATGATTTTTGCGTCGGATTCGAAAATCTAGACTCACAGGAGAACGACCATAAGGTGCCCGAGGCAGCAATAGACCCTTGGAGACAAGTCGGCTGGAGGCCGATGTATTGGATCTCGACGCAAAATGAGTGTTCCATCGTCATTAGGAGGCCCTGAGCCTTACAATTAACTATCAGTTTCGCGTCGGATTCGAAAATCTACTCACAGGAGAAGTTCATACGGTGCTTGAGACAACAATATACCCCTTGGAAACAAATCGGCTGGAGGACGATGTATTGATTCTCGACGCAATTTGAGTCTTCTATCGTCATTAGGAGGCGCTGAACGTTACAATTCACTATCATTTTTGCGTCGGATTCGAAAATCTAGACTCACAGGAGAAGGATCAAATTGTGCCCGAGACAGCAATATCCCCTTGGAGACAAGTCGGCTGGAGGACGATGTATTGAATCTCGACGCAATTTGAGTGTTCCATCGTCATTAGAAGGCCCTGAACGTTACAATTAACTATGATTTTGGCGTCGGATTCGAAAATCTAGACTCACAGGAGAACGACCATAAGGTGCCCGAGGCAGCAATATCCCCTTGGAGACAAATCGGCTGGAGGACGATGTATTGAATCCCGACGCAATTTGAGACTTCTATCGTCATTAGGAGGCGCTGAACGTTACAATTCACTATCATTTTTGCGTAGGATTCGAAAATCCAGACTCACAGGAGGAGGACCATGTGGTGCCCGAGGCAGCGATATCCCCTTGGAGACAAGTCGGCTGGAGAACGATGTATTGAATCTCGACGCAATTTGAGTCTTCTATCGTCATTAGGAGGCGCTGAACGTTACAATTCACTATCATTTTTGCGTCGGATTCGAAAATCTAGACTCACAGGAGAACGACCATAAGGTGCCCGAGGCAGCAATAGACCCTTGGAGACAAGTCGGCTGGAGGCCGATGTATTGGATCGCGACGCAATTTGAGTGTTCCATCGTCATTAGAAGCCCCTGAACGTTACGATTAACTATCATTTTTGCGTCGGATACGAAAATCTAGACTCACAGGAGAACGACCATAAGGTGCCCGAGGCAGCAATAGACCCTTGGAGACAAGTCGGCTGGAGGACGATGTATTGAATCTCGACGCAATTTGAGTCTTCTATCGTCATTAGGAGGCGCTGATCGTTACAATTAACTATCACTTTTGCGTCGGATTCGAAAATCTAGACTCACAGGAGAAGGATCAAATTGTGCCCGAGACAGCAATATCCCCTTGGAGACAAGTCGGATGGAGGACGATGTATTGAATCTCGACGCAATTTGAGTGTTCCATCGTCATTAGAAGGCCCTGAACGTTACAACTAACTATCATTTTTGCGTCGGATTCGAAAATCTAGACTCACAGGAGAACGACCATAAGGTGCCCGAGGCAGCAATACACCCTTGGAGACAAGTCGGCTGGAGGACGATGTATTGGATCGCGACGCAATTTGAGAGTTCCATCGTCATTAGGCGGCACTGAACGTTACAATTAACTATCATTTTGGCGTCGGATTTGTAAATCTAGACTTACAAGAGAACGACCATAAAGTGCCCGAGGCAGCATTAGACCCTTGGAGACAAGTCGGCTGGAGGACGATGTACTGGATCGCGACGCAATTTGAGTGTTCCATCGTCATTAGAAGGCCCTGAACGTTACAATTAACTATCATTTTTGCGTCGGATTCGAAAATCTAGACTCACAGGAGAACGACCATAAGTTGCCCGAGGCAGCAATAGACCCTTGGAGACAAGTCGGCTGGAGGACGATGTATTGGATCGCGGCGCAATTTGAGTCTTCTATCGTCATTAGGAGGCGCTGAACGTTACAATTCACTATCATTTTTGCGTCGGATTCGAAAATCTAGACTCAGAGGAGAAGGACCATGTGGTGCCCGAGGCAGCGATATCCCCTTGGAGACAAGTCGGCTGGAGGCCGATGACAATTAACTATCATTTTTGCGTCGGATACGAAAATCTAGACACACAGGAGAACGACCATAAGGTGCCCGAGGCAGCAATAGACCCTTGGAGACAAGTCGGCTGGAGGACGATGTATTGAATCTCGACGCAATTTGAGAGTTCCATCGTCATTAGGCGGTACTGAACGTTACAATTAACTATCATTTTGGCGTCGGATTCGTAAATCTAGACTTACAAGAGAACGACCATAAAGTGCCCGAGGCAGCATTAGACCCTTGGAGACAAGTCGGCTGGAGGACGATGTACTGGATCGCGACGCAATTTGAGTGTTCCATCGTCATTAGAAAGCCCTGAACGTTACAATTAACTATCATTTTTGCGTCGGATTCGAAAATCTAGACTCACAGGAGAACGACCATAAGGTGCCCGAGGCAGCAATAGACCCTTGGAGACAAGTCGGCTGGAGGCCGATGTATTGAATCTCGACGCAATTTGAGTGTTCCATCGGCATTAGGAGGCCCTGAACCTTAAAATTAACTATCATTCTTGCGTCGGATTCGATAATCTAAACTCTCAGGAGAACGACCATAAGGTGCCCGAGGCAGCAACAGACCCTTGGAGACAAGTCGGCTGGAGGCCGATGTATTGAATCTCGACGCAATTTGAGTGTTCCATCGGCATTAGGAGGCCCTGAACGTTACAATTAACATTCATTTTTGCGTCGAATTCGATAATCTAAACTCACAGGAGAACGACCATAAGGTGCCCGAGGCAGCAATAGACCCTAGGAGACAAGTCGGCTGGAGGCCGATGTATTGAATCTCGACGCAATTTGAGTGTTCCATCGTCATTAGGAGGCGCTGAACGTTTCAATTCACTATCATTTTTGCATCGGATTCGAAAATCTAGACTCACAGGAGAAAGATCATATTGTGACCGAGACAGCAATATCCCCTTGGAGACAAGTCGGCTGGAGGACGATGTATTGAATCTCGACGCAATTTGAGTGTTCCATCGCCATTAGTATTCCCTGAACGTTACAATTAACTATGATTTTTGCGTCGGATTCGAAAATCTAGACTCACAGGAGAACGACCATAAGGTGCCCGAGGCAGCAATAGACCCCTGGCGACAAGTCGGCTGGAGGACGATGTATTGGATCGCGACGCAAAATGAGTGTTCCATCGTCATTAGGAGGCCCTGAGCCTTACAATTAACTATCAGTTTCGCGTCGGATTCGAAAATCTACTCACAGGAGAAGTTCATACGGTGCTTGAGACAGCAATATACCCCTTGGAGACAAATCGACTGGAGGACGATGTATTGAATCTCGACGCAATTTGAGTCTTCTATCGTCATTAGGAGGCGCTGAAAGTTACAATTCACTATCATTTTTGCGTCGGATTCGAAAATCTAGACTCACATGAGAAGGATCAAATTCTGCCCGAGACAGCAATATCCCCTTGGAGACAAGTCGGCTGGAGGACGATGTATTGAATCACGACGCAATTTGAGTGTACCATCGTCATTAGAAGGCCCTGAACGTTACAATTAACTATCATTTTTGCGTCGGATTCGAAAATGTAGACTCACAGGAGAACGACCATAAGGTGCCCGAGGCAGCAATAGACCCTTGGAGACAAGTCGGCTGGAGGACGATGTATTGGATCGCGGCGCAATTTGAGTCTTCTATCGTCATTAGGAGGCGCTGAACGTTACAATTCACTATCATTTTTGCGTCGGATTCGAAAATCTAGACTCAGAGGAGAAGGACCATGTGGTGCCCGAGGCAGCGATATCCCCTTGGAGACAAGTCGGCTGGAGGCCGATCACAATTAACTATCATTTTTGCGTCGGATACGAAAATCTAGACACACAGGAGAACGACCATAAGGTGCCCGAGGCAGCAATAGACCCTTGGAGACAAGTCGGCTGGAGGACGATGTATTGAATCTCGACGCAATTTGAGAGTTCCATCGTCATTAGGCGGCACTGAACGTTACAATTAACTATCATTTTGGCGTCGGATTCGTAAATCTAGATTTACAAGAGAACGACCATAAAGTGCCCGAGGCAGCATTAGACCCTTGGAGACAAGTCGGCTGGAGGACGATGTACTGGATCGCGACGCAATTTGAGTGTTCCATCGTCATTAGAAAGCCCTGAACGTTACAATTAACTATCATATTTGCGTCGGATTCGAAAATCTAGACTCACAGGAGAACGACCATAAGGTGCCCGAGGCAGCAATAGACCCTTGGAGACAAGTCGGCTGGAGGCCGATGTATTGAATCTCGACGCAATTTGAGTGTTCCATCGGCATTAGGAGGCCCTGAACGTTACAATTAACATTCATTTTTGCGTCGAATTCGATAATCTAAACTCACAGGAGAACGACCATAAGGTGCCCGAGGCAGCAATAGACCCTAGGAGACAAGTCGGCTGGAGGCCGATGTTTTGAATCTCTACGCAATTTGAGTGTTCCATCGTCATTAGAAGGCCGTGAACGTTACAATTAACTATCATTTTTGCGTCGGATTTGAAAATCTAGACTCACAGGAGGACGACCATAAGGTGCCCGAGGCAGCAATAGACCCCTGGTGACAAGTCGGCTGGAGGCCGATGTATTGAATCTCGACGCAATTTGAGTGTTCCATCGTCATTAGGAGGCGCTGAACGTTTCAATTCACTATCATTTTTGCGTCGGATTCGAAAATCTAGACTCACAGGAGATAGATCATATTGTGACCGAGACAGCAATATCCCCTTGGAGACAAGTCGGCTGGAGGACGATGTATTGAATCTCGACGCAATTTGAGTGTTCCATCGCCATTAGTATTTCCTGAACGTTACAATTAACTATGATTTTTGCGTCGGATTCGAAAATCTAGACTCACAGGAGAACGACCATAAGGTGCCCGAGGCAGCAATAGACCCTTGGCGACAAGTCGGCTGGAGGACGATGTATTGGATCGCGACGGAAAATGAGTGTTCCATCGTCATTAGGAGGCCCTGAGCCTTACAATTAACTATCAGTTTCGCGTCGGATTCGAAAATCTACTCACAGGAGAAGTTCATACGGTGCTTGAGACAGCAATATACCCCTTGGAGACAAATCGACTGGAGGACGATGTATTGAATCTCGACGCAATTTGAGTCTTCTATCGTCATTAGGAGGCGCTGAACGTTACAATTAACTATCATTTTTGCGTCGGATTCGAAAATCTAGACTCACAGGAGAACGACCATAAGGTGCCCGAGGCGGCAATAGACCCTTGGAGACAAGTCGGCTGGAGGTTGATGTATTGGATCGCGCCGCAATTTGAGGCTTCTATCGTCATTAGGAGGCGCTGAACGTTACAATTCACAATCATTTTTGCGTCGGATTCGAAACTCTAGACTCAGAGGAGAAGGACCATGTGGTGCCCGAGGCAGCGATATCCCCTTGGAGACAAGTCGGCTGGAGGCCGATGTATTGAATCTCGACGCAATTTGAGTGTTCCATCGTCATTAGAAGGCCCTGAACGTTACAATTAACTATCATTTTTGCGTCGGAATTGAAAATCTAGACTCACAGGAGAACGACCATAAGGTGCCCGAGGCAGCAATAGACCCCTGGTGACAAGTCAGCTGTAGGCCGATGTATTGAATCTCGACGCAATTTGAGTGTTCCATCGTCATTAGGAGGCGCTGAACGTTTCAATTCACTATCATTTTTGCGTCGGATTCGAAAATCTAGACTCACAGGAGAAAGATCATATTGTGACCGAGACAGCAATATCCCCTTGGAGACAAGTCGGCTGGAGGACGATGTATTGGACCTCGACGCAATTTGAGTGTTCCATCGTCATTAGAAGGCCCTGAACGTTACAATTAACTATGATTTTTGCGTCGGATTCGAAAATCTAGACTCACAGGAGAACGACCATAAGGTGCCCGAGGTAGCAATAGCCCTTGGAGACAAGTCGGCTGGAGGCCGATGTATAGGATCTCGACGCAATTTGAGTGTTCCATCGTCATTAAAAGGCCCTGAACGTTACAATTAACTATAATTTTTGCGTCGGATTCGTAAATCTAGACTCACAGGAGAAGGACCATGTGGTCATTAGGTCATTAGGAGGCGCTGAACGTTACAATTCACTATCATTTTTGCGTCGGATTCGAAAACTAGACTCACAGGAGAAGGACCATGTGGTGCCCGAGGCAGCAATATCCCCTTGGAGACAAGTCGGCTGGAGGCCGATGTATCAAATCTCGACGCAATTTGAGTGTTCCATCGTCATTAGAAGGCCCTGAACGTTACAATTAACTATCATTTTTGCGTCGGATTCGAAAATCTAGACTCACAGGAGAAAGATCATATTGTGACCGAGACAGCAATATCCCCTTGGAGACAAGTCGGCTGGAGGACGATGTATTGAATCTCGACGCAATTTGAGTGTTCCATCGCCATTAGGAGGCCCTGAACGTTACAATTAACATTCATTTTTGCGTCGAATTCGATAATCTAAACTCACAGGAGAACGACCATAAGGTGCCCGAGGCAGCAATAGACCCTAGGAGACAAGTCGGCTGGAGGCCGATGTATTGAATCTCGACGCAATTTGAGTGTTCCATCGTCATTAGGAGGCGCTGAACGTTTCAATTCACTATCATTTTTGCATCGGATTCGAAAATCTAGACTCACAGGAGAAAGATCATATTGTGACCGAGACAGCAATATCCCCTTGGAGACAAGTCGGCTGGAGGACGATGTATTGAATCTCGACGCAATTTGAGTGTTCCATCGCCATTAGTATTCCCTGAACGTTACAATTAACTATGATTTTTGCGTCGGATTCGAAAATCTAGACTCACAGGAGAACGACCATAAGGTGCCCGAGGCAGCAATAGACCCCTGGCGACAAGTCGGCTGGAGGACGATGTATTGGATCGCGACGCAAAATGAGTGTTCCATCGTCATTAGGAGGCCCTGAGCCTTACAATTAACTATCAGTTTCGCGTCGGATTCGAAAATCTACTCACAGGAGAAGTTCATACGGTGCTTGAGACAGCAATATACCCCTTGGAGACAAATCGACTGGAGGACGATGTATTGAATCTCGACGCAATTTGAGTCTTCTATCGTCATTAGGAGGCGCTGAAAGTTACAATTCACTATCATTTTTGCGTCGGATTCGAAAATCTAGACTCACATGAGAAGGATCAAATTCTGCCCGAGACAGCAATATCCCCTTGGAGACAAGTCGGCTGGAGGACGATGTATTGAATCACGACGCAATTTGAGTGTACCATCGTCATTAGAAGGCCCTGAACGTTACAATTAACTATCATTTTTGCGTCGGATTCGAAAATGTAGACTCACAGGAGAACGACCATAAGGTGCCCGAGGCAGCAATAGACCCTTGGAGACAAGTCGGCTGGAGGACGATGTATTGGATCGCGGCGCAATTTGAGTCTTCTATCGTCATTAGGAGGCGCTGAACGTTACAATTCACTATCATTTTTGCGTCGGATTCGAAAATCTAGACTCAGAGGAGAAGGACCATGTGGTGCCCGAGGCAGCGATATCCCCTTGGAGACAAGTCGGCTGGAGGCCGATCACAATTAACTATCATTTTTGCGTCGGATACGAAAATCTAGACACACAGGAGAACGACCATAAGGTGCCCGAGGCAGCAATAGACCCTTGGAGACAAGTCGGCTGGAGGACGATGTATTGAATCTCGACGCAATTTGAGAGTTCCATCGTCATTAGGCGGCACTGAACGTTACAATTAACTATCATTTTGGCGTCGGATTCGTAAATCTAGACTTACAAGAGAACGACCATAAAGTGCCCGAGGCAGCATTAGACCCTTGGAGACAAGTCGGCTGGAGGACGATGTACTGGATCGCGACGCAATTTGAGTGTTCCATCGTCATTAGAAAGCCCTGAACGTTACAATTAACTATCATATTTGCGTCGGATTCGAAAATCTAGACTCACAGGAGAACGACCATAAGGTGCCCGAGGCAGCAATAGACCCTTGGAGACAAGTCGGCTGGAGGCCGATGTATTGAATCTCGACGCAATTTGAGTGTTCCATCGGCATTAGGAGGCCCTGAACGTTACAATTAACATTCATTTTTGCGTCGAATTCGATAATCTAAACTCACAGGAGAACGACCATAAGGTGCCCGAGGCAGCAATAGACCCTAGGAGACAAGTCGGCTGGAGGCCGATGTTTTGAATCTCTACGCAATTTGAGTGTTCCATCGTCATTAGAAGGCCGTGAACGTTACAATTAACTATCATTTTTGCGTCGGATTTGAAAATCTAGACTCACAGGAGGACGACCATAAGGTGCCCGAGGCAGCAATAGACCCCTGGTGACAAGTCGGCTGGAGGCCGATGTATTGAATCTCGACGCAATTTGAGTGTTCCATCGTCATTAGGAGGCGCTGAACGTTTCAATTCACTATCATTTTTGCGTCGGATTCGAAAATCTAGACTCACAGGAGATAGATCATATTGTGACCGAGACAGCAATATCCCCTTGGAGACAAGTCGGCTGGAGGACGATGTATTGAATCTCGACGCAATTTGAGTGTTCCATCGCCATTAGTATTTCCTGAACGTTACAATTAACTATGATTTTTGCGTCGGATTCGAAAATCTAGACTCACAGGAGAACGACCATAAGGTGCCCGAGGCAGCAATAGACCCTTGGCGACAAGTCGGCTGGAGGACGATGTATTGGATCGCGACGGAAAATGAGTGTTCCATCGTCATTAGGAGGCCCTGAGCCTTACAATTAACTATCAGTTTCGCGTCGGATTCGAAAATCTACTCACAGGAGAAGTTCATACGGTGCTTGAGACAGCAATATACCCCTTGGAGACAAATCGACTGGAGGACGATGTATTGAATCTCGACGCAATTTGAGTCTTCTATCGTCATTAGGAGGCGCTGAACGTTACAATTAACTATCATTTTTGCGTCGGATTCGAAAATCTAGACTCACAGGAGAACGACCATAAGGTGCCCGAGGCGGCAATAGACCCTTGGAGACAAGTCGGCTGGAGGTTGATGTATTGGATCGCGCCGCAATTTGAGGCTTCTATCGTCATTAGGAGGCGCTGAACGTTACAATTCACAATCATTTTTGCGTCGGATTCGAAACTCTAGACTCAGAGGAGAAGGACCATGTGGTGCCCGAGGCAGCGATATCCCCTTGGCGACAAGTCGGCTGGAGGCCGATGTATTGAATCTCGACGCAATTTGAGTGTTCCATCGTCATTAGAAGGCCCTGAACGTTACAATTAACTATCATTTTTGCGTCGGAATTGAAAATCTAGACTCACAGGAGAACGACCATAAGGTGCCCGAGGCAGCAATAGACCCCTGGTGACAAGTCAGCTGTAGGCCGATGTATTGAATCTCGACGCAATTTGAGTGTTCCATCGTCATTAGGAGGCGCTGAACGTTTCAATTCACTATCATTTTTGCGTCGGATTCGAAAATCTAGACTCACAGGAGAAAGATCATATTGTGACCGAGACAGCAATATCCCCTTGGAGACAAGTCGGCTGGAGGACGATGTATTGGACCTCGACGCAATTTGAGTGTTCCATCGTCATTAGAAGGCCCTGAACGTTACAATTAACTATGATTTTTGCGTCGGATTCGAAAATCTAGACTCACAGGAGAACGACCATAAGGTGCCCGAGGTAGCAATAGCCCTTGGAGACAAGTCGGCTGGAGGCCGATGTATAGGATCTCGACGCAATTTGAGTGTTCCATCGTCATTAAAAGGCCCTGAACGTTACAATTAACTATAATTTTTGCGTCGGATTCGTAAATCTAGACTCACAGGAGAAGGACCATGTGGTCATTAGGTCATTAGGAGGCGCTGAACGTTACAATTCACTATCATTTTTGCGTCGGATTCGAAAACTAGACTCACAGGAGAAGGACCATGTGGTGCCCGAGGCAGCAATATCCCCTTGGAGACAAGTCGGCTGGAGGCCGATGTATCAAATCTCGACGCAATTTGAGTGTTCCATCGTCATTAGAAGGCCCTGAACGTTACAATTAACTATCATTTTTGCGTCGGATACGAAAATCTAGACTCACAGGAGAACGACCATAAGGTGCCCGAGGCAGCAATAGACCCTTGGAGACAAGTCGGCTGGAGGACGATGTATTGAATCTCGACGCAATTTGAGAGTTCCATCGTTATTAGGCGGCCCTGAACGTTACAATTAACTATCATTTTGGCGTCGGATTCGTAAATCTAGACTTACAAGAGAACGACCATAAAGTGCCCGAGGTAGCATTAGACCCTTGGAGACAAGTCGGCTGGAGGCCGATGTATTGAATCTCGACGCAATTTGAGTGTTCCATCGGCATTAGGAGGACCTGAACGTTACAATTAACTATCATTTTTGCGTCGGATTCGATAATCTAAACTCACAGGAGAACGACCATAAGGTGCCCGAGGCAGCAATAGACCCTTGGAGACAAGTCGGCTGGAGGCCGATGTATTGAATCTCGACGCAATTTGAGTGTTCCATCGTCATTAGAAGGCCCTGAACGTTACAATTAACTGTCATTTTTGCGTCGGATACGAAAATCTAGACTCACAGGAGAGCGACCATAAAGTGCCCGAGGCAGCATTAGTCCCTTGGAGACAAGTCGGCTGGAGGACGATGTATTGGATCGCGACGCAATTTGAGTGTTCCATCGTCATTAGGAGGCCCTGAATGTTACAATTAACTATCAGTTTTTCGTCGGATTCGAAAATCTAGACTCACAGCAGACGAACCATTTGGTGCCCGAGGTAGCAATATCCCCTTGGAGACAAATCGGCTGGAGGACGATGTATTTGAATCCCGACGGAATTTGAGTCTTCTATCGTCATTAGGAGGCGCTGAACGTTACAATTCACTATCATTTTTGCGTCGGATTCGAAAATCTAGACTCACAGGAGAAGGATCATATTGTGCCCGAGACAGCAATATCCCCTTGGAGACAAGTCGGCTGGAGGCCGATGTATTGAATCTCGACGCAATTTGAGTGTTCCATCGGCATTAGGAGGCCCTGAACGTTAAAATTAACTATCATTCTTGCGACGGATTCGATAATCTAAACTCTCAGGAGAACGACCATAAGGTGCCCGAGGCAGCAACAGACCCTTGGAGACAAGTCGGCTGGAGGCCGATGTATTGAATCTCGACGCAATTTGAGTGTTCCATCGGCATTAGGAGGCCCTGAACGTTACAATTAACATTCATTTTTGCGTCGAATTCGATAATCTAAACTCACAGGAGAACGACCATAAGGTGCCCGAGGCAGCAATAGACCCTAGGAGACAAGTCGGCTGGAGGCCGATGTATTGAATCTCTACGCAATTTGAGTGTTCCATCGTCATTAGAAGGCCCTGAACGTTACAATTAACTATCATTTTTGCGTCGGATTTGAAAATCTAGACTCACAGGAGGACGACCATAAGGTGCCCGAGGCAGCAATAGACCCCTGGTGACAAGTCGGCTGGAGGCCGATGTATTGAATCTCGACGCAATTTGAGTGTTCCATCGTCATTAGGAGGCGCTGAACGTTTCAATTCACTATCATTTTTGCGTCGGATTCGAAAATCTAGACTCACAGGAGAAAGATCATATTGTGACCAAGACAGCAATATCCCCTTGGAGACAAGTCGGCTGGAGGACGATGTATTGAATCTCGACGCAATTTGAGTGTTCCATCGCCATTAGTAGGCCCTGAACGTTACAATTAACTATGATTTTTGCGTCGGATTCGAAAATCTAGACTCACAGGAGAACGACCATAAGGTGCCCGAGGCAGCAATAGACCCTTGGCGACAAGTCGGCTGGAGGTCGATGTATTGGATCGCGACGCAAAATGAGTGTTCCATCGTCATTAGGAGGCCCTGAGCCTTACAATTAACTATCAGTTTCGCGTCGGATTCGAAAATCTACTCACAGGAGAAGTTCATACGGTGCTTGAGACAGCAATATACCCCTTGGAGACAAATCGACTGGAGGACGATGTATTGAATCTCGACGCAATTTGAGTCTTCTATCGTCATTAGGAGGCGCTGAACGTTACAATTCACTATCATTTTTGCGTCGGATTCGAAAATCTAGACTCACATGAGAAGGATCAAATTGTGCCCGAGACAGCAATATCCCCTTGGAGACAAGTCGGCTGGAGGACGATGTATTGAATCACGACGCAATTTGAGTGTTCCATCGTCATTAGAAGGCCCTGAACGCTACAATTAACTATCATTTTTGCGTCGGATTCGAAAATCTAGACTCACAGGAGAACGACCATAAGGTGCCCGAGGCAGCAATAGACCCTTGGAGACAAGTCGGCTGGAGGACGATGTATTGGATCGCGGCGCAATTTGAGAGTTCCATCGTCATTAGGCGGCACTGAACGTTACAATTAACTATCATTTTGGCGTCGGATTTGTAAATCTAGACTTACAAGAGAACGACCATAAAGTGCCCGAGGCAGCATTAGACCCTTGGAGACAAGTCGGCTGGAGGACGATGTACTGGATCGCGACGCAATTTGAGTGTTCCATCGTCATTAGAAGGCCCTGAACGTTACAATTAACTATCATTTTTGCGTCGGATTCGAAAATCTAGACTCAGAGGAGAAGGACCATGTGGTGCCCGAGGCAGCGATATCCCCTTGGAGACAAGTCGGCTGGAGGCCGATGTATTGAATCTCGACGCAATTTGAGTGTTCCATCGTCATTAGAAGGCCCTGAACGATACAATTAACTATCATTTTTGCGTCGGATTTGAAAATCTAGACTCACAGGAGAACGACCATAAGGTGCCCGAGGCAGCAATAGACCCCTGGTGACAAGTCAGCTGGAGGCCGATGTATTGAATCTCGGCGCAATTTGAGTGATCCATCGTCATTAGGAGGCGCTGAACGTTTCAATTCACTATCATTTTTGCGTCGGATTCGAAAATCTAGACTCACAGGAGAAAGATCATATTGTGACCGTGACAGCAATATCCCCTTGGAGACAAGTCGGCTGGAGGGCGATGTATTGAATCTCGACGCAATTTGAGTGTTCCATCGTCATTAGAAGGCCCTGAACGTTACAATTAACTATGATTTTTGCGTCGGATTCGAAAATCTAGACTCACAGGAGAACGACCATAAGGTGCCCGAGGTAGCAATAGACCCTTGGAGACAAGTCGGCTGGAGGCCGATGTATAGGATATCGACGCAATTTGAGTGTTCCATCGTCATTAGAAGGCCCTGAACGTTACAATTAACTGTAATTTTTGCGTCGGATTCGTAAATCTAGACTCACAGGAGAAGGACCATGTGGTCATTAGGTCATTAGGAGGCGCTGAACGTTACAATTCACTATCATTTTTGCGTCGGATTCGAAAATCTAGACTCACAGGAGAAGGACCATGTGGTGCCCGAGGCAGCGATATCCCCTTGGAGACAAGTCTGCTGGAGGCCGATGTATTGAATCTCGACGCAATTTGAGTGTTCCATCGTCTTTAGAAGGCCCTGAACGTTACAATTAAGTGTCATTTTTGCGTCGGATACGAAAATCTAGACTCACAGGAGAACGACCATAAGGTGCCCGAGGCAGCAATAGACCCTTGGAGACAAGTCGGCTGGAGGACGATGTATTGAATCTCGACGCAATTTGAGAGTTCCATCGTCATTAGGCGGCCCTGAACGTTACAATTGACTATCATTTTGGCGTCGGATTCGTAAATCTAGAATTACAAGAGAACGACCGTAAAGTGCCCGAGGTAGCATTAGTCCCTTGGAGACAAGTCGGCTGGAGGACGATGTATTGAATCTCGACGCAATTTGAGTGTTCCATCGTCTTTAGAAGGCCCTGAACGTTACAATTAAGTGTCATTTTTGCGTCGGATACGAAAATCTAGACTCACAGGAGATCGACCATAAAGTGCCCGAGGCAGCATTAGTCCCTTGGAGACAAGTCGGCTGGAGGACGATGTATTGAATCTCGACGCAATTTGAGTGTCCCATCGTCATTACAAGGCCCTAAACGTTACAATTAACTATCATTTTTGCGTCGGATTCGATAATCTAAACTCACAGGAGAACGACCATAAGGTGACCGAGGCAGCAACAGACCCTTGGAGACAAGTCGGCGGGAGGCCGATGTATTGAATCTCGACGCAATTTGAGTGTTCCATCGTCATTACAAGGGCCTGAACGTTACAATTAACTATCATTTTTGCGTCGGATTCGATAATCTAAACTCACAGGAGAACGACCATAACGTGCCCGAGGCAACAATAGACCCTTGGAGACAAGTCGGCTGCAGGCCGATGTATTGAATCCCGACGCAATTTGAGTGTTCCATCGTCATTAGAAGGCCCTGAACGTTACAATTAACTATCATTTTTGCGTCGGGTTCGAAAATCTAGACTCACAGGAGAACGACCATAAGGTGCCCGAGGCAGCAATAGATCCTTGGAGACAAGTCGGCTGGAGGCCGATGTATTGAATCTCGACGCAATTTGAGTGTTCCATCGGCATTAGGACGCCCTGAACGTTACAATTAACTATCATTTTTGCGTCGGATTCGAAAATCTAGACTTACAAGAGAACGACCATAAAGTGCCCGTGGCAGCATTGGATCCTTGGAGACAAGTCGACTGGAGGACGATGTATTGGATCGCGACGCAATTTGAGTGTTCCACCGTCATTAGGAGGCCCTGAATGTTACAATTACTATCAGTTTTCCGTCGGATTCGAAAATCTGGACTCACAGCAGACGAACCATTTGGTGCCCGAGGCAGCAATATCCCCTTGGAGACAAGTCGGCTGGAGGACGATGTATTGAATCTCGACGCAATTTGGGTGTCCCATCGTCATTACAAGGCCCTAAACGTTACAATTAACTATCAGTTTTGCGTCGGATTCGATAATCTAAACTCACAGGAGAACGACCATAAGGTGCCCGAGGCAGCAACAGACCCTTGGAGCCAAGTCGGCGGGAGGCCGATGTATTGAATCTCGACTCAATTTGAGTGTTCCATCGTCATTACAAGGCCCTGAACGTTACAATTAACTATCATTTTTGCGTCGGATTCGAAAATCTAGACTCACAGGAGAACGACCATAAGGTGCCCGAGGCAGCAATAGACCCTTGGAGACAAGTCGGCTGGAGGCCGATGTATTGAATCTCGACTTAATTTGAGTGTTCCATCGGCATTAGGAGGCCCTGAACGTTATAATTAAGTATCATTTTTGCGTCGGATTCGAAAATCTAAACTCACAGGAGAACGACCATAAGGTGCCCGAGGCAGCAATAAACCCTTGGAGACAAGTCGGCTGGAGGCCGATGTATTGAATCTCGACGCAATTTGAGTGTTCCATTGTCATTACAAGGCCCTGAACGTTACAATTAACTATCATTTTTGCGTCGGATTCGAAAATCTAGACTCACAGGAGAACGACCATAAGGTGCCCGAGGCAGCAATAGATCCTTGGAGACAAGTCGGCTGGAGGCCGATGTATTGAATCTCGACGCAATTTGAGTGTTCCATCGGCATTAGGACGCCCTGAACGTTACAATTAACTATCATTTTTGCGTCGGATTCGAAAATCTAGACTTACAAGAGAACGACCATAAAGTGCCCGTGGCAGCATTGGATCCTTGGAGACAAGTCGACTGGAGGACGATGTATTGGATCGCGACGCAATTTGAGTGTTCCACCGTCATTAGGAGGCCCTGAATGTTACAATTACTATCAGTTTTCCGTCGGATTCGAAAATCTGGACTCACAGCAGACGAACCATTTGGTGCCCGAGGCAGCAATATCCCCTTGAAGCCAAATCGGCTGGCGGACGATGTATTGAATCCCGACGCAATTTGAGTCTTCTATCGTCATTAGGAGGCGCTGAACGTTACAATTCACTATCATTTTTGCGTCGGATTCGAAAATCTAGACTCACAGGAGAAGGATCATAAAGTGCCCGTGGCAGCATTGGATCCTTGGAGACAAGTCGGCTGGAGGACGATGTATTGGATCGCGACGCAATTTGAGTGTTCCATCGTCATTAGGAGGCCCTGAATGTTACAATTCACTATCAATTTTGCATCGGATTCGATAATCTAAAAAACTCACTGGGGAACGACCATACGGTGCCCGAGGCAGCTATTGACCCTTGGAGACAAGTCGGTTGGAGGACGATGTATTGGATCGCGACGCAAAATGAGTGTGCCATCGTCATTAGAAAGCCCTGAACGTTACAATTAACTATCATTTATGCGTCGGATTCGAAAATCTACTCACAGGAGAAGTTCATACGGTGCTCGAGACAGCAATATCCCCTTGGAGACAAGTCCGCTGGAGGCCGATGTATTGAATCTCGACGCAATTTGAGAGTTCCATCGGCATTAGGAGGCCATTAACGTTACAATTAACTATCATTTTTGAGTCGGATTCGAAAATCTAGACTTACAAGAGAACGACTATAAGGTGCCCGAGGCAGCAATACACCCTTTGAGACAAGTCGGCTGGAGGACGATGTATTGAATCTCGACGCAATTTGAGAGATCTATCGTCATCAGGAGGCGCTGAACGTTACTATTCACTATTATTTTTGCGTCTGATTCGAAAATCTAGACTCACACGAGAAGGACCATGTGGTGCCCGAGGCAGCGATATCCCCTTGGAGACAAGTCGGCTGGAGGCCGATGTATTGAATCTCGACGCAATTTGAGTGTTCCATCGTCATTACAAGGCCCTGAACGTTACAATTAACTATCATTTTTGCGTCGGATTCGAAAATCTAGACTCACAGGAGAACGACCATAAGGTGCCCGAGGCAGCAATAGACCCTTAGAGACAAGTCGGCTGGAGGCCGATGTATTGAATCTCGACGCAATTTGAGTGTTCCATCGGCATTAGGAGGCCCTGAACGTTACAATTAACTACCATTTTTGCGTCGGGTTCGAAAATCTAGACTCACAGGAGAACGACCATAAGGTGCCCGAGGCAGCAATAGACCCTTGGAGACAAGTCGGCTGGAGGACGATGTATTGAATCTCGACGCAATTTGAGAGTTCCAACGTCATTAGGCGGCCCTGAACGTTACAATTAACTATCATTTTTGCGTCGGATTCGAAAATCTAGACTTACAAGAGAACGACCATAAAGTGCCCGAGGCAGCATTAGATCCTTGGAGACAAGTCGGCTGGAGAACGATGTATTGGATCGCGACGCAATTTGAGTGTTCCTTCGTCATTAGGAGGCCCTGAATGTTACAATTAACTATCAGTTTTTCGTCGGATTCGAAAATCTAGACTCACAGGAGAACGACCATAAGGTGCCCGAGGCAGCATCACCCTTGGAGACAAGTCGGCGGGAGGCCGATGTATTGAATCTCGACGCAATTTGAGTGTTCCATCGTCATTACATGGCCCTGAACGTTACAATTAACTATCATTTTTGCGTCGGATTCGAAAATCTAGACTCACAGGAGAACGACCATAAGGTGCCCGAGGCAGCAATATACCCTTGGAGACAAGTCGGCTGGAGGCCGATGTATTGAATCTCGACGCAATTTGAGTGTTCCATCGGCAGTAGGAGGCCCTGAACGTTACAATTAACTATCATTTTTGCGTCGGGTTCGAAAATATAGACTCACAGGAGAACGACCATTAGGTGCCCGAGGCAGCAATAGACCCTTGGAGACAAGTCGGCTGGAGGACGATGTATTGAATCTCGACGCAATTTGAAAGTTCCATCGTCATTAGGCGGCCCTGAACGTTACAATTAACTATCATTTTTGCGTCGGATTCGAAAATCTAGACTTACAAGAGAACGACCATAAAGTGCCCGTGGCAGCATTGGATCCTTGGCGACAAGTCGGCTGGAGGACGATGTACTGGATCGCGACGCAATTTGAGTGTTGAGTGTTGAATGTTACAATTAAATATCAGTTTTTCGTCGGATTCGAAAATCTGGACTCACAGCAGATGAACCATTTGGTGCCCGAGGCAGCAATATCCCCTTGGAGACAAATCGGCTGGAGGACGATGTATTGAATCCCGACGCAATTTGAGTCTTCTATCGTCATTAGAAGGCGCTGAACGTTACAATTCACTATCATTTTTGCGTCGGATTCGAAAATCTAGACTCACAGGAGAAGGATCATATTGTGCCCGAGACAGCAATATCCCCTTGGAGACAAGTCGGCTGGAGGACGATGTATTGAATCTCGACGCAATTTGAGTGTCCTATCGTCATTAGGAGGCCCTAAACGTTAGAATTAACTATCATTTTTGCGGCGGATTCGATAATCTAAACTCACAGGGGAACGACCATACGGTGCCCGAGGCAGCTATTGACCCTTGGAGACAAGTCGGTTGGAGGACGATGTATTGGATCGCGACGAAAAATGAGTGTCCCATCGTCATTAGAAGGCCCTGAACGTTACAATTAACTATCATTTATGCGTCGGATTCGAAAATCTACTCACAGGAGAAGTTCATACGGTGCTCGAGACAGCAATATCCCCTTGGAGACAAGCCCGCTGGAGGCCGATGTATTGAATCTCGACGCCATTTGAGTGTTCCATTGGCATTAGGAGGCACTGAACGTTACAATTAACTATCATTTTTGCGTCGGATTCGATAATCTAAAGTCACAGGAGAACGACAATAAGGTGCCCGAGGCAGCAATAGACCCATGGAGACAAGTCGGCTGGAGGACGATGTATTGAATCTCGACGCAATTTGAGAGATCTATCGTCATCAGGAGGCGCTGAACGTTACTATTCACTATCATTTTTGCGTCGGATTCTAAAATCTAGACTCACAGGAGAAAGATCATATGGTGCCCGAGGCAGCAACAGACCCTTGGAGACAAGTCGGCTGGTGGCCGATGTATTGAATATCGACGCAATTTGAGTGTTCCATCGTCATTAGGAGGCCCTAAACGTTACAATTAACTATCATTTTTGCGTCGGATTCGATAATCTAAACTCACAGGAAAACGACCATAAGATGCCCGAGGCAGCATTAGACCCTTGGAGACAAGTCGGCTGGAGGACGATGTATTGAATCTCGACGCAATTTGAGTGTCCCATCGTCATTACAAGGCCCTAAACGTTACAATTACCTATCATTTTTGCGTCGGATTCGATAATCTAAACTCACAGGAGAACGACCATAAGGTGCCCGAGGCAGCATCACCCTTGGAGACAAGTCGGCGGGAGGCCGATGTATTGAATCTCGACGCAATTTGAGTGTTCCATCGTCATTACATGGCCCTGAACGTTACAATGAACTATCATTTTTGCGTCGGATTCGAAAATCTAGACTCACAGGAGAACGACCATAAGGTGCCCGAGGCAGCAATAGACCCTTGGAGACAAGTCGGCTGGTGGCCGATGTATTGAATCTCGACGCCATTTGAATGTTCCATCGGCATTACAAGGCCCTGAACGTTACAATTAACTATCATTTTTGCGTCGGATTCGAAAATCTAGACTCACAGGAGAACGACCATAAGGTGCCCGAGGCAGCAATATACCCTTGGAGACAAGTCGGCTGGAGGCCGATGTATTGAATCTCGACGCAATTTGAGTGTTCCATCGGTATTAGGAGGCCCTGAACGTTACAATTAACTGTCATTTTTGCGTCGGATTCGATAATCTAAACTCACAGGAGAACGACCATAAGCTGCCCGAGGCAGCAACAGACCCATGCAGACAAGTCGGCTGGAGGACGATGTAATGAATCTCGACGCAATTTTAGTGTTCCATTGTCATTACAAGGCCCTGAACGTTACAATTAACTATCATTTTTGCGTCGGATTCGAAAATCTAGACTCACAGGAGAACGACCATAAGGTGCCCGAGGCAGCATTGGATCCTTGGAGACAAGTCGGCTGGAGGACGATGTATTGGATCGCGACGCAATTTGAGTCTTCTATCGTCATTAGGAGGCGCTGAACGTTACAATTCACTATCATTTTTGCGTCGGGTTCGAAAATCTAGACACACAGGAGAAGGACCATGTGGTGCCCGAGGCAGCGATATCCCCTTGGAGACAAGTCGGCTGGAGGACGATGTATTGAATCTCGACGCAGTTTGAGAGTTCCATCGTCATTAGGCGGCCCTGAACGTTACAATTAACTATCATTTTTGTGTCGGATTCGTAAATCTAGACTCACAGGAGAATGACCATGTGTTGCCCGAGGCAGCGATATCCCCTTGGTGACAAGTCGGCTGGAGGCCGATGTATTGAATCTCGACGCAATTTGAGTGTTCCATCGTCATTAGAAGGCCCTGAACGTTACAATTAACTATCATTTTTGCGTCGGATACGAAAATCTAGACTCACAGGAGAACGACCATAAGGTGCCCGAGACAGCAATAGACCCTTGGAGACAAGTCGGCTGGAGGACGATGTATTGAATCTCGACGCAGTTTGAGAGTTCCATCGTCATTAGGCGGCCCTGAACGTTACAATTAACTATCATTTTTGTGTCGGATTCGATAATCTAAACTCACAGGAGAACGACCATAAGGTGCCCGAGGCAGCAGCAGACCCTTGGAGACAAGTCGGCGGGAGGTCGATGTATTGAATCTCGACGCAATTTGAGTGTCCCATCGTCATTAGGAGGCCCTAAACGTTACAATTAACTATAATTTTTGCGTCGGATTCGATAATCTAAACTCACAGGAGAACGACCATAACGTGCCCGAGGCAGCATTAGACCCTTGGAGACAAGTCGACTGGAGGACGATGTATTGAATCTCGACGCAATTTGAGTGTCCCATCGTCATTACAAGGCCCTAAACGTTACAATTAACTATCAGTTTTGCGTCGGATTCGATAATCTAAACTCACAGGAGAACGACCATAAGGTGCCCGAGGCAGCAACAGACCCTTGGAGACAAGTCGGCGGGAGGCCGATGTATTGAATCTCGACGCAATTTGAGTGTTCCATCGTCATTACAAGGCCCTGAACGTTACAATTAACCATCATTTTTGCGTCGGATTCGAAAATCTAGACTCACAGGAGAATGACCATAAGGTGCCCGAGGCAGCAATAGACCCTTGGAGACAAGTCGGCTGGAGGCCGATGTATTGAATCTCGATTTAATTTGAGTGTTCCATCGGCGTTAGGAGGCCCTGAACGTTATAATTAACTATCATTTTTGCGTCGGATGCGAAAATCTAGACTCACAGGAGAAGGATCATATTGCGCCCGAGACAGCAATATCCCCTTGGAGACAAGTCGGCTGGAGGACGATGTATTGAATCTCGAAGCAATTTGAGTGTCCTATCGTCATTAGGAGGCCCTAAACGTTAGAATTAACTATCATTTTTGCGTCGGATTCGAAAATCTAGACTCACAGGAGAAAGATCATATGGTGCCCGAGGCAGCAACAGACCCTTGGAGACAAGTCGGCTGGAGGCCGATGTATTGAATATCGACGCAATTTGAGTGTTCCATCGTCATTAGGAGGCCCTAAACGATACAATTAACTATCATTTTTGCGTCGGATTCGATAATCTATCTCACAGGAAAACGACCATAAGGTGCCCGAGGCAGCATTAGACCCTTGGAGACAAGTCGGCTGAAGGACGATGTATTGAATCTCGACGTAATTTGAGTGTCCCATCGTCATTACAAGGCCCTAAACGTTACAATTAACTATCATTTTTGCGTCGGATTCGATAATCTAAACTCACAGGAGAACGACCATAAGGTGCCCGAGGCAGCAATAGACCCATGGAGACACGTCGGCTGCAGGACGATGTATTGAATCTCGACGTAATTTGAGTGTCCCATCGTCATTACAAGGCCCTAAACGTTACAATTAACTATCATTTTTGCGTCGGATTCGAAAATCTAGACTCACAGGTGAACGACCATAAGGTGCCCGAGGCAGCAATATACCCTTGGAGACAAGTCGGCTGGAGGCCGATGTATTGAATCTCGACGCAATTTGAGTGTTCCATCGTCATTAGGAGGCGCTGAACGTTACAATTCACTATCATTTTTGCGTCGGATTCGAAAATCTAGACTGACAGGAGAAGGACCATGTGGTGCCCGAGGCAGCGATATCCCCTTGGAGACAAGTCGGCTGGAGGCCGATGTATTGAATCTCGACGCAATTTGAGTGTTCCATTGTCATTACAAGGCCCTGAACGTTACAATTAACTATCATTTTTGCGTCGGATTCGAAAATCTAGACTTACAAGAGAACGACCATAAAGTGCCCGAGGCAGCATTAGATCCTTGGAGACCAGTCGGCTGGAGAACGATGTATTGGATCGCGACGCAATTTGAGTGTTCCTACGTCATTAGGAGGCCCTGAATGTTACAATTAACTATCAGTTTTTCGTCGGATTCGAAAATCTAGTCTCACAGGGGAACGACCATAAGGTGCCCGAGGCAGCATCACCCTTGGAGACAAGTCGGCGGGAGGCCGATGTATTGAATCTCGACGCAATTTGAGTGTTCCATCGTCATTACATGGCCCTGAACGTTACAATTAACTATCATTTTTGTGTCGGATTCGAAAATCTAGACTCACAGGAGAACGACCATAAGGTGCCCGAGGCAGCAATATACCCTTGGAGACAAGTCGGCTGGAGGCCCATGTATTGAATCTCGACGCAATTTGAGTGTTCCATCGGCATTAGGAGGCCCTGAACGTTACAATTAACTATCATTTTTGCGTCGGGTTCGAAAATCTAGACTCACAGGAGAACGACCATAAGGTGCCCGAGGCAGCAATAGACCCTTGGAGACAAGTCGGCTGGAGGACGATGTATTGAATATCGACGCAATTTGAGAGTTCCATCGTCATTAGGCGGCCCTGAACGTTACAATTAACTATCATTTTTGCGTCGGATTCGAAAATCTAGACTTACAAGAGAACGACCATAAAGTGCCCGTGGCAGCATTGGATCCTTGGAGACAAGTCGGCTGGAAGACGATGTATTGGATCGCGACGCATTTTGAGTGTTCTATCGTCATTAGGAGGCCCTGAATGTCACAATTAACTATCAGTTTTTCGTCGGATTCGAAAATCTGGACTCACAGCAGATGAACCATTTGGTGCCCGAGGCCGCAATATCCCCTTGGAGACAAATCGGCTGGAGGACGATGTATTGAATCTCGACGCAATTTGAGAGATCTATCGTCATCAGGAGGCGCTCAACGTTACGATTCACTATCATTTTTGCGTCGGATTCTAAAATCTAGACTCACAGGAGAAAGATCATATGGTGCCCGAGGCAGACTTGGAGACAAGTCGGCTGGAGGCCGATGTATTGAATATCGACGCAATTTCAGTGTTCCATCGTCATTAGGAGGCCCTAAACGGTACAATTAACTATGATTTTTGCGTCGGATTCGATAATCTAAACTCACAGGAAAACGACCATAAGGTGCCCGAGGCAGCATTAGACCATTGGAGACAAGTCGGCTGGAGGCCGATGTATTGAATCTCGACGCAATTTGAGTGTCTCATCGTCATTACAAGGCCCTAAACGTTACAATTAACTATCATTTTTGCGTCGGATTCGATAATCTAAACTCACAGGAGAACGACATTAAGGTGCCTGAGGCAGCATCACCCTTGGAGACAAGTCGGCGGGAGGCCGATGTATTGAATCTCGACGCAATTTGAGTGTTCCATCGGCATTAGGAGGCCCTGTACGTTACAATTAACTATCATTTTTGCGTCCGGTTCGATAATCTAGACTCACAGGAGAACGACCATAAGGTGCCCGAGGCAGCAATAGACCCTTGGAGACAAGTCGGCTGGAGGCCGATGTATTGAATCTCGATTTAATTTGAGTGTTCCATCGGCGTTAGGAGGCCCTGAACGTTATAATTAACTATCATTTTTGCGTCGGATTCGAAAATCTAAACTCACAGGAGAACGACCATAAGGTGCCCGAGGCAGCAATAGACCCTTGGAGACAAGTCGGCTGGAGGCCGATGTATTGAATCTCGACGCCATTTTAGTGTTCCATCGTCATTACAAGGCCCTGAACGTTACAATTAACTATCATTTTTACGTCGGATTCGAAAATCTAGACTCACAGGAGAACGACCATAAGGTGCCCGAGGCAGCAATAGACCCTTGGAGACAAGTCGGCTGGAGGCCGATGTATTGAATCTCGACGCAATTTGAGTGTTCCATCGGCATTAGGACGCCCTGAACGTTACAATTAACTATCATTTTTGCGTCGGATTCGAAAATCTAGACTTACAAGAGAACGACCATAAAGTGCCCGTGGCAGCATTGGATCCTTGGCGACAAGTCGGCTGGAGGACGATGTATTGAATCCCGACGCAATTTGAGTCTTCTATCGTCATTAGGAGGCGCTGAACGTTACAATTCACTATCATTTTTGCGTCGGATCCGAAAATCTAGACTCACAGGAGAAGGATCATATTGTGCCCGAGACAGCAATATCCCCTTGGAGACAAGTCGGCTGGAGGACGATGTATTGAATCTCGAAGCAATTTGAGTGTCCTATCGTCATTAGGAGGCCCTAAACGTTAGAATTAACTATCATTTTTGCGTCGGATTCGAAAATCTAGACTCACAGGAGAAAGATCATTTGGTGCCCGAGGCAGCAACAGACCCTTGGAGACAAGTCGGCTGGAGGCCGATGTATTGAATATCGACGCAATTTGAGTGTTCCATCGGCATTAGGAGGCCCTGAACGTTAAAATTAACTATCATTTTAGCGTCGGATTCGATAATCTAAACTCACAGGAGAACGACCATAAGGTGCCCGAGGCAGCAATAGACCCATGGAGACACGTCGGCTGCAGGCCGATGTATTGAATCTCGACGCAATTTGAGTGTTCCATCGTCATTACAAGGCCCTGAACGTTACAATTAACTATCATTTTTGCGTCGGATTCGAAAATCTAGACTGACAGGAGAACGACCATAAGGTGCCCGAGGCAGCAATATACCCTTGGAGACAAGTCGGCTGGAGGCCGATGTATTGAATCTCGACGAATTTGAGTGTTCCATCGTCATTAGGAGGTGCTGAACGTTACAATTCACTATTATTTTTGCGTCGGATTCGAAAATCTAGACTCACAGGAGAAGGACCATGTGGTGCCCGAGGCAGCGATATCCCCTTGGAGCCAAGTCGGCTGGAGGCCGATGTATTGAATCTCGACGCAATTTGAGTGTTCCATTGTCATTACAAGGCCCTGAACGTTACAATTAACTATCATTTTTGCGTCGGATTCGAAAATCTAGACTCACAGGAGAACGGCCATAAGGTCCCCGAGGCAGCAATAGACCCTTAGAGACAAGTCGGCTGGAGGCCGATGTATTGAATCTCGACGCAATTTGAGTGTTCCATCGGCATTAGGAGGCCCTGAACGTTACAATTAACTATCATTTTTGCGTCGGGTTCGAAAATCTAGACTCACAGGAGAACGACCATAAGGTGCCCGAGGCAGCAATAGACCCTTGGAGACAAGTCGGCTGGAGGACGATGTATTGAATCTCGACGCAATTTGAGAGTTCCAACGTCATTAGGCGGCCCTGAACGTTACAATTAACTATCATTTTTGCGTCGGATTCGAAAATCTAGACTTACAAGAGAACGACCATAAAGTGCCCGAGGCAGCATTAGATCCTTGGAGACAAGTCGGCTGGAGAACGATGTATTGGATCGCGACTCAATTTGAGTGTTCCTTCGTCATTAGGAGGCCCTGAATGTTACAATTAACTATCAGTTTTTCGTCGGATTCGAAAATCTAGACTCACAGGGGAACGACCATAAGGTGCCCGAGGCAGCATCACCCTTGGAGACAAGTCGGCGGGAGGCCGATGTATTGAATCTCGACGCAATTTGAGTGTTCCATCGTCATTACATGGCCCTGAACGTTACAATTAACTATCATTTTTGTGTCGGATTCGAAAATCTAGACTCACAGGAGAACGACCATAAGGTTCCCGAGGCAGCAATATACCCTTGGAGACAAGTCGGCTGGAGGCCCATGTATTGAATCTCGACGCAATTTGAGTGTTCCATCGGCATTAGGAGGCCCTGAACGTTACAATTAACTATCATTTTTGCGTCGGGTTCGAAAATCTAGACTCACAGGAGAACGACCATAAGGTGCCCGAGGCAGCAATAGACCCTTGGAGACAAGTCCGCTGGAGGCTGATGTATTGAATCTCGACGCAATATGAGAGTTCCATCGGCATTAGGAGGCCATGAACGTTACAATTAACTATCATTTTTGCGTCGGATTCGAAAATCTAGACTTACAAGAGAACGACCATAAGGTGCCCGAGGCAGCATTAGACCCTTGGAGACAAGTCGGCTGGAGGACGATGTATGGAATATCGACGCAATTTGAGAGTTCCATCGTCATTAGGCGGCCCTGAACGTTACAATTAACTATCATTTTTGCGTCGGATTCGAAAATCTAGACTTACAAGAGAACGACCATAAAGTGCCCGTGGCAGCATTGGATCCTTGGAGACAAGTCGGCTGGAGGACGATGTATTGGATCGCGACGCATTTTGAGTGTTCTATCGTCATTAGGAGGCCCTGAATGTTACAATTAACTATCAGTTTTTCGTCGGATTCGAAAATCTGGACTCACAGCAGATGAACCATTTGGTGTCCGAGGCAGCAATATCCCCTTGGAGACAAATCGGCTGGAGGACGATGTATTGAATCTCGACGCAATTTGAGAGATCTATCGTCATCAGGAGGCGCTCAACGTTACTATTCACTATCATTTTTGCGTCGGATTCTAAAATCTAGACTCACAGGAGAAAGATCATATGGTGCCCGAGGCAGACTTGGAGTTAAGTCGGCTGGAGGCCGATGTATTGAATATCGACCCAATTTCAGTGTTCCATCGTCATTAGGAGGCCTTAAACGGTACAATTAACTATCATTTTTGCGTCGGATTCGATAATCTAAACTCACAGGAAAACGACCATAAGGTGCCCGAGGCAGCATTAGACCATTGGAGACAAGTCGGCTGGAGGCCGATGTATTGAATCTCGACGCAATTTGAGAGTTCCAACGTCATTAGGCGGCCCTGAACGTTACAATTAACTATCATTTTTGCGTCGGATTCGAAAATCTAGACTTACAAGACAACGACCATAAAGTGCCCGAGGCAGCATTAGATCCTTGGAGACAAGTCGGCTGGAGGACGATGTATTGGATCGCGACGCAATTTGAGTGTTCCTTCGTCATTGGGAGGCCCTGAATGTTACAATTAACTATCAGTTTTTCGTCGGATTCGAAAATCTAGACTCACAGGAGAACGACCATCAGGTTCCTGAGGCAGCATCACCCTTGGAGACAAGTCGGCGGGAGGCCGATGTATTGAATCTCGACGCAATTTGAGTGTTCCATCGTCATTACATGGCCCTGAACGTTACAATTAACTATCATTTTTGCGTCGGATTCGAAAATCTAGACTCACAGGAGATCGACCATTAGGTGCCCGAGGCAGCAATAGACCCTTGGAGACAAGTCGGCTGGTGGCCGAGTATTGAATCTCGACGCAATTCGAGTGTTCCATCGGCATTAGGAGGCCCTGAACGTTACAATTAACTATCATTTTTGCGTCGGATTCGAAAATCTAGACTCACAGGAGAACGACCATAAGGTGCCCGAGGCAGCAATATACCCTTGGAGACAAGTCGGCTGGAGGCCGATGTATTGAATCTCGACGCAATTTGAGTGTTCCATCGGCATTAGGAGGCCCTGAACGTTACAATTAACTATCATTTTTGCGTCGGATTCGAAAATCTAGATTCACAGGAGAACGACCATAAGCTGCCCGAGGCAGCAACAAACCCTTGGAGACAAGTCGGCTGGAGGACGATGTATTGAATCTCGACGCAATTTGAGTGTTCCATCGTCATTACAAGGCCCTGAACGTTACAATTAACTATCATTTTTGCGTCGGATTCGAAAATCTAAACTCACAGGAGAACGACCATAAGGAGCCCGAGGCAGCAATAGACCCTTGGAGACAAGTCGGCTGGAGGACGATGTATTGGATCGCGACGCAATTTGAGTCTTCTATCGTCATTAGGAGGCGCTGAACGTTACAATTCACTATCATTTTTGCGTCGGATTCAAAAATCTAGACTCACAGGAGAAGGACCATGTGGTGCCCGAGGCAGCGATATCACCTTGGAGACAAGTCGGCTGGAGGCTGATGTATTGAATCTCGACGCAATTTGAGTGTTCCATCGTCATTTCAAGGCCCTGAACGTTACAATTAACTATCATTTTTGCGTCGGATTCGAAAATCTAGACTCACAGGAGAACGACCATAAGGTGCCCGAGGCAGCAATAGACCCTTGGAGACAAGTCGGCTGGAGGCCGATGTATTGAATCTCGACGCAATTTGAGTGTTTCATCGGCATTAGGAGGCCCTGAATGTTATAATTAACTATCATTTTTGCGTCGGATTCGTAAATCTAAACTCACAGGAGAACGACCATAAGGTGCCCGAGGCAGCAATAGACCCTTGGAGACAAGTCGGCTGGAGGCCGATGTATTGAATCTCGACGCAATTTGAGTGTTCCATCGTCATTACAAGGCCCTGAACGTTACAATTAACTATCATTTTTGCGTCGGATTCGAAAATCTAGACTCACAGGAGGACGACCATAACGTGCCGGAGGCAGCAATAGACCCTTGGAGACAAGTCGGCTGGAGGCCGATGTATTGAATGTCGACGCAATTTGAGTGTTCCATCGGCATTAGGAGGCCCTGAACGTTACAATTAACTATCATTTTTGCGTCGGATTCGAAAATCTAGACTCACAGGAGAACGACCATAAGGTGCCCGAGGCAGCAATAGACCCTTGGAGAGAAGTCGGCTGGAGGCCGATGTATTGAATCTCGACGCAATTTGAGTGTTCCATCGTCATTACAAGGCCCTGAACGTTACAATTAACTATCATTTTTGCGTCGGATTCGAAAATCTAGACTCACAGGATAACGACCATAAGGTGCCCGAGGCAGCAATAGACCCTTGGAGACAAGTCGGCTGGAGGACGATGTATTGAATATCGACGCAATTTGAGAGTTCCAACGTCATTAGGCGGCCCTGAACGCTACAATTAACTATCATTTTTGCGTCGGATTCGAAAATCTAGACTCACAGGAGAAGGATCATATTGCGCCCGAGACAGCAATATCCCCTTGGAGACAAGTCGGCTGGAGGACGATGTATTGAATCTCGACGCAATTTGAGTGTCCCATCGTCATTAGGAGGCCCTAAACGTTACAATTAACTATCATTTTTGCGTCGGATTCGATAATCTAAACTCACAGGGGAACGACCATACGGTGCCCAAGGCAGCTATTGACCCTTGGAGACAAGTCGGTTGGAGGACGATGTATTGGATCGAGAGGCAAAATGAGTTTTCCATCGTCATTAGGAGGCCCTGAATGTTACAATTAACTATCAGTTTTTCGTCGGATTCGAAAATCTAAACTCACAGGAGAACGACCATAAGGTGCCCGAGGCAGCAATAGACCCTTGGAGACAAGTCGGCTGGAGGCCGATGTACTGATCTCGACGCAATTTGAGTGTTCCATCGTAATTACAAGCCCCTGAACGTTAGAATTAACTATCAGTTTGGCGTCGGATTCGAAAATCTACTCACAGGAGAAGTTCATACGGTGCTCGAGACAGCAATATCCCCTTGGAGACAAGTCGGCTGGAGGACGACGTATTGAATCTCGACGCAATTTGAGTGTCCAATCATCATTAGGACGCCCTAAACGTTACAATGAACTATCATTTTTGCGTCGGATTCGATAATCTAAACTCACAGGGGAACGACCATACGGTGCCCGAGGCTGCTATTGACCCTTGGAGACAAGTCGGTTGGAGGACGATGTATTGGATCGCGACGCAAAATGAGTGTCCCATCGTCATTAAAAGGCCCTGAACGTTACAATTAACTATCATTTATGCGTCGGATTCGAAAATCTACTCACAGGAGAAGTTCATACGGTGCTCGAGACAGCAATATCCCCTTGGAGACAAGTCCGCTGGAGGCCGATGTATTGAATCTCGACGCAATTTGAGAGTTCCATCGGCATTAGGAGGCCATTAACGTTACAATTAACTATCATTTTTGCGTCGGATTCGAAAATCTAGACTCACAGGAGAACGACCATAAGCTGCCCGAGGCAGCAACAAACCCTTGGAGACAAGTCGGCTGGAGGACGATGTATTGAATCTCGACGCAATTTGAGTGTTCCATCGTCATTACAAGGCCCTGAACGTTACAATTAACTATCATTTTTGCGTCGGATTCGAAAATCTAAACTCACAGGAGAACGACCATAAGGTGCCCGAGGCAGCAATAGACCCTTGGAGACAAGTCGGCTGGAGGACGATGTATTGGATCGCGACGCAATTTGAGTCTTCTATCGTCATTAGGAGGCGCTGAACGTTACAATTCACTATCATTTTTGCGTCGGATTCGAAAATCTAGACTCACAGGAGAAGGACCATGTGGTGCCCGAGGCAGCGATATCACCTTGGAGACAAGTCGGCTGGAGGCCGATGTATTGAATCTCGACGCAATTTGAGTGTTCCATCGTCATTACAAGGCCCTGAACGTTACAATTAACTATCATTTTAGCGTCGGATTCGAAAATCTAGACTCACAGGAGAACGACCATAAGGTGCCCGAGGCAGCAATAGACCCTTGGAGACAAGTCGGCTGGAGGCCGATGTATTGAATCTCGACACAATTTGAGTGTTTCATCGGCATTAGGAGGCCCTGAATGTTATAATTAACTATCATTTTTGCGTCGGATTCGATAATCTAAACTCACAGGAGAACGACCATAAGGTGCCCGAGGCAGCAATAGACCCTTGGAGACAAGTCGGCTGGAGGCCGATGTATTGAATCTCGACGCAATTTGAGAGTTCCATCGTCATTACAAGGCCCTGAACGTTACAATTAACTATCATTTTTGCGTCGGATTCGAAAATCTAGACTCACAGGAGGACGACCATAAGGTGCCGGAGGCAGCAATAGACCCTTGGAGACAAGTCGGCTGCAGGCCGATGTATTGAATGTCGACGCAATTTGAGTGTTCCATCGGCATTAGGAGGCCCTGAACGTTACAATTAACTATCATTTTTGCGTCGGATTCGAAAATCTAGACTCACAGGAGAACGAACATAAGGTGCCCGAGGCAGCAATAGACCCTTGGAGAGAAGTCGGCTGGAGTTCGATGTATTGAATCTCGACGCAATTTGAGTGTTCCATCGTCATTACAAGGCCCTGAACGTTACAATTAACTATCTTTTTTGCGTCGGATTCGAAAATCTAGACTCACAGGATAACGACCATAAGGTGCCCGAGGCAGCAATAGACCCTTGGAGACAAGTCGGCTGGAGGACGATGTATTGAATCTCGACGCAATTTGAGAGTTCCAACGTCATTAGGCGGCCCTGAACGCTACAATTAACTATCATTTTTGCGTCGGATTCGAAAATCTAGACTCACAGGAGAAGGATCATATTGTGCCCGAGACAGCAATATCCCCTTGGAGACAAGTCGGCTGGAGGACGATGTATTGAATCTCGACGCAATTTGAGTGTCCCATCGTCATTAGGAGGCCCTAAACGTTACAATTAACTATCATTTTTGCGTCGGATTCGATAATCTAAACTCACAGGGGAACGACCATACGGTGCCCAAGGCAGCTATTGACCCTTGGAGACAAGTCGGTTGGAGGACGATGTATTGGATCGAGAGGCAAAATGAGTGTTCCATCGTCATTAGGAGGCCCTGAATGTTACAATTAACTATCAGTTTTTCGTCGGATTCGAAAATCTAAACTCACAGGAGAACGACCATAAGGTGCCCGAGGCAGCAATAGACCCTTGGAGACCAGTCGGCTGGAGGCCGATGTATTGATCTCGACGCAATTTGAGTGTTCCATCGTAATTACAAGCCCCTGAACGTTAGAATTAACTATCAGTTTGGCGTCGGATTCGAAAATCTACTCACAGGAGAAGTTCATACGGTGCTCGAGACAGCAATATCCCCTTGGAGACAAGTCGGCTGGAGGACGATGTATTGAATCTCGACGCAATTTGAGTGTCCAATCGTCATTAGGACGCCCTAAACGTTACAATTAACTATCATTTTTGCGTCGGATTCGATAATCTAAACTCACAGGGGAACGACCATACGGTGCCCGAGGCTGCTATTGACCCTTGGAGACAAGTCGGTTGGAGGACGATGTATTGGATCGCGACGCAAAATGAGTGTCCCATCGTCATTAAAAGGCCCTGAACGTTACAATTAACTATCATTTATGCGTCGGATTCGAAAATCTACTCACAGGAGAAGTTCATACGGTGCTCGAGACAGCAATATCCCCTTGGAGACAAGTCCGCTGGAGGCCGATGTATTGAATCTCGACGCAATTTGAGAGTTCCATCGGCATTAGGAGGCCATTAACGTTACAATTAACTATCATTTTTGCGTCGGATACGAAAATCTAGACTTACAAGAGAACGACCATAAGGTGCCCGAGGCAGCATTAGACCCTTGGAGACAAGTCGGCTGGAGGACGATGTATTGAATCTCGACGCAATTTGAGAGTTCTATCGTCATCAGGAGGCGCTGAACGTTACTATTCACTATCATTTTTGCGTCGGATTCGAAAATCTAGACTCACAGGAGAACGACCATAAGGTGCCCGAGGCAGCAATATACCCTTGGAGACAAGTCGGCTGGAGGCCGATGTATTGAATGTCGACGCAATTTGAGTGTTCCATCGGCATTAGGAGGCCCTGAACGTTACAATTAACTATCATTTATGCGTCGGATTCGATAATCTAAACTCACAGGAGAACGACCATAAGCTGCCTGAGGCAGCAACAGACCCTTGGAGACAAGTCGGCTGGAGGCCGATGTATTGAATCTCGACGCAATTTGAGAGTTCCAACGTCATTAGGCGGCCCTGAACGTTACAATTAACTATCATTTTTGCGTCCGATTCGAAAATCTAGAATTACAAGACAACGACCATAAAGTGCCCGAGGCAGCATTAGATCCTTGGAGACAAGTCGGCTGGAGGACGATGTATTGGATCGCGACGCAATTTGAGTGTTCCTTCGTCATTGGGAGGCCCTGAATGTTACAATTAACTATCAGTTTTTCGTCGGATTCGAAAATCTAGACTCACAAGAGAACGACCATAAGGTTCCTGAGGCAGCATCACCCTTGGAGACAAGTCGGCGGGAGGCCGATGTATTGAATCTCGACGCAATTTGAGTGTTCCATCGTCATTACATGGCCCTGAACGTTTCAATTAACTATCATTTTTGCGTCGGATTCGACAATCTAGACTCACAGGAGAACGACAATAAGGTGCCCGAGGCTGCAATAGACCCTTGGAGACAAGTCGGCTGGTGGCCGAGTATTGAATCTCGACGCAATTTGAGTGTTCCATCGGCATTAGGAGGCCCTGAACGTTACAATTAACTATCATTTTTGCGTCGGATTCGATAATCTAAACTCACAGGAGAACGACCATAAGGAGCCCGAGGCAGCAATAGACCCATGGAGACAAGTCGGCTTTAGGCCGATGTATTGAATCTCGACGCAATTTGAGTGCTCCATCGTCATTACAAAGCCCTGAACGTTACAATTAACTATCATTTTTGCGTCGGAATCGAAAATCTAGACTCACAGGAGAACGACCATAAGGTGCTCGAGGCAGCAATATACCTTAGGAGACAAGTCGGCTGGAGGCCGATGTATTGAATCTCGACGCAATTTGAGTGTTCCATCGGCATTAGGAGGCCCTGAACGTTACAATTAACTATCATTTTTGCGTCGGATTCGATAATCTAAACTCACAGGAGAACGACCATAAGCTGCCCGAGGCAGCAACAGACCCTTGGAGACAAGTCGGCTGGAGGACGATGTATTGGATCGCGACGCAATTTGAGTCTTCTATCGTCATTAGGAGGCGCTGAACGTTACAATTCACTATCATTTTTGCGTCGGATTCGAAAATCTAGACTCACAGGAGAAGGACCATGTGGTGCCCGAGGCAGCGATATCACCTTGGAGACAAGTCGGCTGGAGGCCGATGTATTGAATCTCGACGCAATTTGAGTGTTCCATCGTCATTACAAGGCCCTGAACGTTACAATTAACTATCATTTTTGCGTCGGATTCGAAAATCTAGACTCACAGGAGAACGACCATAAGGTGCCCGAGGCAGCAATAGACCCTTGGAGACAAGTCGGCTGGAGGCCGATGTATTGAATCTCGACACAATTTGAGTGTTTCATCGGCATTACGAGTCCTTGAATGTTATAATTAACTATCATTTTTGCGTCGGATTCGATAATCTAAACTCACAGGAGAACGACCATAAGGTGCCCGAAGCAGCAATAGACCCTTGGAGACAAGTCGGCTGGAGGCCGATGTATTGAATCTCGACGCAATTTGAGTGTTCCATCGTCATTACAAGGCCCTGAACGTTACAATTAACTATCATTTTTGCGTCGGATTCGAAAATCTAGACTCACAGGAGGACGACCATAAGGTGCCCGAGGCAGCAATAGACCCTTGGAGACAAGTCGGCTGGAGGCCGATGTATTGAATATCGACGCAATTTCAGTGTTCCATCGTCATTAGGAGGCCCTAAACGGTACAATTAACTATCATTTTTGCGTCGGATTCGATAATCTAAACTCACAGGAAAACGACCATAAGGTGCCCGAGGCAGCATTAGACCCTTGGAGACAAGTCGGCTGGTGGCCGATGTATTGAATCTCGACGCAATTTGAGTGTTCCATCGGCATTAGGAGGCCCTGAACGTTACAATTAACTATCATTTTTGCGTCGGATTCGATAATCTAAAGTCACAGGAGAACGACCATAAGGTGCCCGAGGCAGCAATAGACCCATGGAGACACGTCGGCTGGAGGCCGATGTATTTAATCTCGACGCAATTTGAGTGTTCCATCGTCATTACAAGGCCCTGAACGTTACAATTAACTATCATTTTTGCGTCGGATTCGATAATCTAAACTCACAGGGGAACGACCATACGGTGCCCGAGGCAGCTATTGACCCTTGGAGACAAGTCGGTTGGAGGACGATGTATTGGATCGCGACGCAAAATGAGTGTCCCATCGTCATTAAAAGGCCCTGAACGTTACAATTAACTATCATTTATGCGTCGGATTCGAAAATCTACTCACAGGAGAAGTTCATACGGTGCTCGAGACAGCAATATCCCCTTGGAGACAAGTCCGCTGGAGGCCGATGTATTGAATCTCGACGCAATTTGAGAGTTCCATCGGCATTAGGAGGCCATTAACGTTACAATTAACTATCATTTTTGCGTCGGATTCGAAAATCTAGACTCACAGGAGGACGACCATAAGGTGAGCGAGGCAGCAATAGACCCTTGGAGACAAGTCGGCTGGAGGCCGATGTATTGAATGTCGACGCAATTTGAGTGTTCCATCGGCATTAGGAGGCCCTGAACGTTACAATTAACTATCATTTTTGCGTCGGATTCGAAAATCTAGACTCACAGGAGAACGACCATAAGGTGCCCGAGGCAGCAATAGACCCTTGGAGACAAGTCGGCTGGAGGCCGATGTATTGAATCTCGACGCAATTTGAGTGTTCCATCGTCATTACAAGGCCCTGAACGTTACAATTAACTATCATTTTTGCGTCGGATTCGAAAATCTAGACTCACAGGAGAACGACTATAAGGTGCCCGAGGCAGCAATAGACGCTTGGAGACAAGTCGGCTGGAGGACGATGTATTGAATCACGACGCAATTTGAGAGTTCCAACGTCATTAGGCGGCCCTGAACGCTACAGTTAACTATCATTTTTGCGTCGGATTCGAAAATCTAGACTTACAAGAGAACGACCATCAGGTGCCCGAGGCAGCATTAGACCCTTGGAGACAAGTCGGCTGGAGGACGATGTATTGAATCTCGACGCAATTTGAGAGTTCTATCGTCATCAGGAGGCGCTGAACGTTACAATTAACTATCATTTTTGCGTCGGATTCGATAATCTAAACTCACAGGGGAACGACCATACGGTGCCCGAGGCAGCTATTGCCCCTTGGAGACAAGTCGGTTGGAGGACGATGTATTGGATCGCGACGCAAAATGAGTGTTCCATCGTCATTAGGAGGCCCTGAACGTTACAATTAACTATCAGTTTTTCGTTGGATTCGAAAATCTAAACTCACAGGAGAACGACCATACGGTGCCCGAGGCAGCTATTGCCCCTTGGAGACAAGTCCGCTGGAGGCTGATGTATTGAATCTCGACGCAATATGAGAGTTCCATCGGCATTAGGAGGCCATGAACGTTACAATTAACTATCATTTTTGCGTCGGATTCGAAAATCTAGACTTACAAGAGAACGACCATAAGGTGCCCGAGGCTGCATGATACCCTTGGAGACAAGTCGGCTGGAGGACGATGTATTGAATCTCGACGCAATTTGAGAGCTCTATCGTCATCAGGAGGCGCTGAACGTTACTATTCACTATCATTTTTGCGTCGGATTCGAAAATCTAGACTCACAGGAGAACGACCATAAGGTGCCCGAGGCAGCATTAGACCCTTGGAGACAAGTCGGCTGGAGGACGATGTATTGAATCTCGTCGCAATTTGAGTGTCCCATCGTCATTACAAGGCCCTAAACGTTACAATTAACTATCATTTTTGCGTCGGATTCGAAAATCTAGACTCACAGGAGAACGACCATAAGGTGCCCGAGGCAGCAATAGACCCTTGGAGACAAGTCGGCTGGAGGCCGATGTACTGATCTCGACGCAATTTGAGTGTTCCATCGTAATTACAAGCCCCTGAACGTTAGAATTAACTATCAGTTTGGCGTCGGATTCGAAAATCTACTCACAGGAGAAGTTCATACGGTGCTCGAGACAGCAATATCCCCTTGGAGACAAGTCGGCTGGAGGACGATGTATTGGATCGCGACGGAATTTGAGTCTTCTATCGTCATTAGGAGGCGCTGAACGTTACAATTCACTATCATTTTTGCGTCGGATTCGAAAATCTAGACTCACAGGAGAAGGACCATGTGGTGCCCGAGGCAGCGATATCACCTTGGAGACAAGTCGGCTGGAGGCCGATGTATTGAATCTCGACGCAATTTGAGTGTTCCATCGTCATTACAAGGCCCTGAACGTTACAATTAACTATCATTTTTGCGTCGGATTCGAAAATCTAGACTCACAGGAGAACGACCATAAGGTGCCCGAGGCAGCAATAGACCCTTGGAGACAAGTCGGCTGGAGGCCGATGTATTGAATCTCGACACAATTTGAGTGTTTCATCGGCATTAGGAGGCCCTGAATGTTATAATTAACTATCAATTTTGCGTCGGATTCGATAATCTAAACTCACAGGAGAACGACCATAAGGTGCCCGAGGCAGCAATAGACCCTTGGAGACAAGTCGGCTGGAGGCCGATGTATTGAAGCTCGACGCAATTTGAGTGTTACATCGTCATTACAAGGCCCTGAACGTTACAATTAACTATCATTTTTGCGTCGGATTCGAAAATCTAGACTCACAGGAGGACGACCATAAGGTGCCTGAGGCAGCAATAGACCCTTGGAGACAAGTCGGCTGCAGGCCGATGTATTGAATGTCGACGCAATTTGAGTGTTCCATCGGCATTAGGAGGCCCTGAACGTTACAATTAACTATCATTTTTGCGTCGGATTCGAAAATCTAGACTCACAGGAGAAGGACCATGTGGTGCCCGAGGCAGCGATATCACCTTGGAGACAAGTCGGTTGGAGGACGATGTATTGGATCGAGAGGCAAAATGAGTGTTCCATCGTCATTAGGAGGCCCTGAATGTTACAATTAACTATCAGTTTTTCGTCGGATTCGAAAATCTAAACTCACAGGAGAACGACCATAAGGTGCCCGAGGCAGCAATAGACCCTTGGAGACAAGTCGGCTGGAGGCCGATGTATTGATCTCGACGCAATTTGAGTGTTCCATCGTAATTACAAGCCCCTGAACGTTAGAATTAACTATCAGTTTGGCGTCGGATTCGAAAATCTACTCACAGGAGAAGTTCATACGGTGCTCGAGACAGCAATATCCCCTTGGAGACAAGTCGGCTGGAGGACGATGTATTGAATCTCCACCCAATTTGAGTGTCCAATCGTCATTAGGACGCCCTAAACGTTACAATGAACTATCATTTTTGCGTCGGATTCGATAATCTAAACTCACAGGGGAAAGACCATACGCTGCCCGAGGCTGCTATTGACCCTTGGAGACAAGTCGGTTGGAGGACGATGTATTGGATCGCGACGCAAAATGAGTGTCCCATCGTCATTAAAAGGCCCTGAACGTTACAATTAACTATCATTTATGCGTCGGATTCGAAAATCTACTCACAGGAGAAGTTCATACGGTGCTCGAGACAGCAATATCCCCTTGGAGACAAGTCCGCCGGAGGCCGATGTATTGAATCTCGACGCAATTTGAGAGTTCCATCGGCATTAGGAGGCCATTAACGTTACAATTAACTATCATTTTTGCGTCGGATTCGATAATCTAAAGTCACAGGAGAACGACCATAAGGTGCCCGAGGCAGCAATAGACCCATGGAGACACGTCGGCTGGAGGCCGATGTATTGAATCTCGACGCAATTTGAGTGTTCCATCGTCATTACAAGGCCCTGAACGTTACAATTAACTATCATTTTTGCGTCGGATTCGAAAGTCTAGACTCACAGGAGAACGACCATAAGGTGCCCGAGGCAGCAATATACCCTTGGAGACAAGTCGGCTGGAGGCCGATGTATTGAATGTCGACGCAATTTGAGTGTTCCATCGGCATTAGGAGGCCCTGAACGTTACAATTAACTATCATTTATGCGTCGGATTCGATAATCTAAACTCACAGGAGAACGACCATAAGCTGCCCGAGGCAGCAACAGACCCTTGGAGACAAGCCGTCTGGAGGCCGATGTATTGAATCTCGACGCAATTTGAGAGTTCCAACGTCATTAGGCGGCTCTGAACGTTATAATTAACTATCATTTTTGCGTCCGATTCGAAAATCTAGACTTACAAGACAACGACCATAAAGTGCCCGAGGCAGCATTAGATCCTTGGAGACAAGTCGGCTGGAGGACGATGTATTGGATCGCGACGCAATTTGAGTGTTCCTTCGTCATTGGGAGGCCCTGAATGTTACAATTAACTATCAGTTTTTCGTCGGATTCGAAAATCTAGACTCACAAGAGAACGACCATAAGGTTCCTGAGGCAGCATCACCCTTGGAGACAAGTCGGCGGGAGGCCGATGTATTGAATCTCGACGCAATTTGAGTGTTCCATCGTCATTACATGGCCCTGAACGTTTCAATTAACTATCATTTTTGCGTCGGATTCGACAATCTAGACTCACAGGAGAACGACAATAAGGTGCCCGAGGCTGCAATAGACCCTTGGAGACAAGTCGGCTGGTGGCCGAGTATTGAATCTCGACGCAATTTGAGTGTTCCATCGGCATTAGGAGGCCCTGAACGTTACAATTAACTATCATTTTTGCGTCGGATTCGATAATCTAAACTCACAGGAGAACGACCATAAGGTGCCCGAGGCAGCAATAGACCCATGGAGACAACTCGGCTGGAGGCCGATGTATTGAATCTCGACGCAATTTGAGTGCTCCATCGTCATTACAAAGCCCTGAACGTTACAATTAACTATCATTTTTGCGTCGGAATCGAAAATCTAGACTCACAGGAGAACGACCATAAGGTGCTCGAGGCAGCAATATACCTTTGGAGACAAGTCGGCTGGAGGCCGATGTATTGAATCTCGACGCAATTTGAGTGTTCCATCGGCATTAGGAGGCCCTGAACGTTACAATTTACTATCATTTTTGCGTCGGATTCGATAATCTAAACTCACAGGAGAACGACCATAAGCTGCCCGAGGCAGCTACAGACCCTTGGAGACAAGTCGGCTGGAGGACGATGTATTGGATCGCGACGCAATTTGAGTCTTCTATCGTCATTAGGAGGCGCTGAACGTTACAATTCACTATCATTTTTGCGTCGGATTCGAAAATCTAGACTCACAGGAGAAGGACCATGTGGTGCCCGAGGCAGCGATATCACCTTGGAGACAAGTCGGCTGGAGGCCGATGTATTGAATCTCGACGCAATTTGAGTGTTCCATCGTCATTACAAGGCCCTGAACGTTACAATTAACTATCATTTTTGCGTCGGATTCGAAAATCTAGACTCACAGGAGAACGACCATAAGGTGCCCGAGGCAGCAATAGACCCTTGGAGACAAGTCGGCTGGAGGCCGATGTATTGAATCTCGACACAATTTGAGTGTTTCATCGGCATTAGGAGTCCTTGAATGTTATAATTAACTATCATTTTTGCGTCGGATTCGATAATCTAAACTCACAGGAGAACGACCATAAGGTGCCCGAGGCAGCAATTGACCCTTGGAGACAAGTCGGCTGGAGGCCGATGTATTGAATCTCGACGCAATTTGAGTGTTCCATCGTCATTACAAGGCCCTGAACGTTACAATTAACTATCATTTTTGCGTCGGATTCGAAAATCTAGACTCACAGGAGGACGACCATAAGGTGCCCGAGGCAGCAATAGACCCTTGGAGACAAGTCGGCTGGAGGCTGATGTATTGAATATCGACGCAATTTCAGTGTTCCATCGTCATTAGGAGGCCCTAAACGGTACAATTAACTATCATTTTTGCGTCGGATTCGATAATCTAAACTCACAGGAAAACGACCATAAGGTGCCCGAGGCAGCATTAGACCCTTGGAGACAAGTCGGCTGGTGGCCGATGTATTGAATCTCGACGCAATTTGAGTGTTCCATCGGCATTAGGAGGCCCTGAACGTTACAATTAACTATCATTTTTGCGTCGGATTCGATAATCTAAAGTCACAGGAGAACGACCATAAGGTGCCCGAGGCAGCAATAGACCCATGGAGACACGTCGGCTGGAGGCCGATGTATTGAATCTCGACGCAATTTGAGTGTTCCATCGTCATTACAAGGCCCTGAACGTTACAATTAACTATCATTTTTGCGTCGGATTCGATAATCTAAACTCACAGGGGAACGACCATACGGTGCCCGAGGCAGCTATTGACCCTTGGAGACAAGTCGGTTAGAGGACGATGTATTGGATCGCGACGCAAAATGAGTGTCCCATCGTCATTAAAAGGCCCTGAACGTTACAATTAACTATCATTTATGCGTCGGATTCGAAAATCTACTCACAGGTGAAGTTCATACGGTGCTCGAGACAGCAATATCCCCTTGGAGACAAGTCCGCTGGAGGCCGATGTATTGAATCTCGACGCAATTTGAGAGTTCCATCGGCATTAGGAGGCCATTAACGTTACAATTAACTATCATTTTTGCGTCGGATTCGAAAATCTAGACTCACAGGAGGACGACCATAAGGTGAGCGAGGCAGCAATAGACCCTTGGAGACTAGTCGGCTGGAGGCCGATGTATTGAATGTCGACGCAATTTGAGTGTTCCATCGGCATTAGGAGGCCCTGAACGTTACAATTAACTATCATTTTTGCGTCGGATTCGAAAATCTAGACTCACAGGAGAACGACCATAAGGTGCCCGAGGCAGCAATAGACCCTTGGAGACAAGTCGGCTGGAGGCCGATGTATTGAATCTCGACGCAATTTGAGTGTTCCATCGTCATTACAAGGCCCTGAACGTTACAATTAACTATCATTTTTGCGTCGGATTCGAAAATCTAGACTCACAGGAGAACGACTATAAGGTGCCCGAGGCAGCAATAGACGCTTGGAGACAAGTCGGCTGGAGGACGATGTATTGAATCTCGACGCAATTTGAGAGTTCCAACGTCATTAGGCGGCCCTGAACGCTACAATTAACTATCATTTTTGCGTCGGATTCGAAAATCTAGACTTACAAGAGAACGACCATCAGGTGCCCGAGGCAGCATTAGACCCTTGGAGACAAGTCGGCTGGAGGACGATGTATTGAATCTCGACGCAATTTGAGAGTTCTATCGTCATCAGGAGGCGCTGAACGTTACAATTAACTATCATTTTTGCGTCGGATTCGATAATCTAAACTCACTGGGGAACGACCATACGGTGCCCGAGGCAGCTATTGCCCCTTGGAGACAAGTCGGTTGGAGGACGATGTATTGGATCGCGACGCAAAATGAGTGTTGCATCGTCATTAGGAGGCCCTGAATGTTACAATTAACTATCAGTTTTTCGTTGGATTCGAAAATCTAAACTCACAGGAGAACGACCATAAGGTGCCCGAGGCAGCAATAGACCCTTGGAGACAAGTCGGCTGGAGGCCGATGTATTGATCTCGACGCAATTTGAGTGTTCCATCGTCATTACATGGACCTGATCGTTAGAATTAACTATCAGTTTCGCGTCGGATTCGGAAATCTACTCACAGGAGAAGTTCATACGGTGCTCGAGACAGCAATATCCCCTTGGAGACAAGTCCGCTGGAGGTTGATGTATTGAATCTCGACGCAATATGAGAGTTCCATCGGCGTTAGGAGGCCATGAACGTTACAATTAACTATCATTTTTGCGTCGGATTCGAAAATCTAGACTTACAAGAGAACGACCATAAGGTGCCCGAGGCAGCATTAGACCCTTGGAGACAAGTCGGCTGGAGGACGATGTATTGAATCTCGACGCAATTTGAGAGCTCTATCGTCATCAGGAGGCGCTGAACGTTACTATTCACTATCATTTTTGCGTCGGATTCGAAAATCTAGACTCACAGGAGAACGACCATAAGGTGCCCGAGGCAGCATTAGACCCTTGGAGACAAGTCGGCTGGAGGACGATGTATTGAATCTCGTCGCAATTTGAGTGTCCCATCGTCATTACAAGGCCCTAAACGTTACAATTAACTATCATTTTTGCGTCGGATTCGAAAATCTAGACTCACAGGAGAACGACCATAAGGTGCCCGAGGCAGCAATAGACCCTTGGAGACAAGTCGGCTGGAGGCCGATGTATTGAATCTCGACGCAATTTGAGAGTTCCATCGTCATTACAAGGCCCTGAACGTTACAATTAACTATCATTTTTGCGTCGGATTCGAAAATCTAGACTCACAGGAGGACGACCATAAGGTGCCCGAGGCAGCAATAGACCCTTGGAGACAAGTCGGCTGGAGGCCGATGTATTGAATGTCGACGCAATTTGAGTGTTCCATCGGCATTAGGAGGCCCTGAACGTTACAATTAAATATCATTTTTGCGTCGGATTCGAAAATCTAGACACACAGGAGAACGACCATAAAGTGCCCGAGGCAGCATTAGATCCTTGGAGACAAGTCGGCTGGAGGACGATGTTTTGGATCGCGACGCGATTTGAGTGTTCCATCGTCATTAGGAGGCCCTGAATGTTACAATTAACTATCATTTTTGCGTCGGATTCGAAAATCTAGACTCACAGGAGGACGACCATAAGGTGCCCGAGGCAGCAATAGACCCTTGGAGACAAGTCGGCTGGAGGCTGATGTATTGAATATCGACGCAATTTCAGTGTTCCATCGTCATTAGGAGGCCCTAAACGGTACAATTAACTATCATTTTTGCGTCGGATTCGATAATCTAAACTCACAGGAAAACGACCATAAGGTGCCCGAGGCAGCATTAGACCCTTGGAGACAAGTCGGCTGGTGGCCGATGTATTGAATCTCGACGCAATTTGAGTGTTCCATCGGCATTAGGAGGCCCTGAACGTTACAATTAACTATCATTTTTGCGTCGGATTCGATAATCTAAAGTCACAGGAGAACGACCATAAGGTGCCCGAGGCAGCAATAGACCCATGGAGACACGTCGGCTGGAGGCCGATGTATTGAATCTCGACGCAATTTGAGTGTTCCATCGTCATTACAAGGCCCTGAACGTTACAATTAACTATCATTTTTGCGTCGGATTCGATAATCTAAACTCACAGGGGAACGACCATACGGTGCCCGAGGCAGCTATTGACCCTTGGAGACAAGTCGGTTAGAGGACGATGTATTGGATCGCGACGCAAAATGAGTGTCCCATCATCATTAAAAGGCCCTGAACGTTACAATTAACTATCATTTATGCGTCGGATTCGAAAATCTACTCACAGGTGAAGTTCATACGGTGCTCGAGACAGCAATATCCCCTTGGAGACAAGTCCGCTGGAGGCCGATGTATTGAATCTCGACGCAATTTGAGAGTTCCATCGGCATTAGGAGGCCATTAACGTTACAATTAACTATCATTTTTGCGTCGGATTCGAAAATCTAGACTCACAGGAGGACGACCATAAGGTGAGCGAGGCAGCAATAGACCCTTGGAGACTAGTCGGCTGGAGGCCGATGTATTGAATGTCGACGCAATTTGAGTGTTCCATCGGCATTAGGAGGCCCTGAACGTTACAATTAACTATCATTTTTGCGTCGGATTCGAAAATCTAGACTCACAGGAGAACGACCATAAGGTGCCCGAGGCAGCAATAGACCCTTGGAGACAAGTCGGCTGGAGGCCGATGTATTGAATCTCGACGCAATTTGAGTGTTCCATCGTCATTACAAGGCCCTGAACGTTACAATTAACTATCATTTTTGCGTCGGATTCGAAAATCTAGACTCACAGGAGAACGACTATAAGGTGCCCGAGGCAGCAATAGACGCTTGGAGACAAGTCGGCTGGAGGACGATGTATTGAATCTCGACGCAATTTGAGAGTTCCAACGTCATTAGGCGGCCCTGAACGCTACAATTAACTATCATTTTTGCGTCGGATTCGAAAATCTAGACTTACAAGAGAACGACCATCAGGTGCCCGAGGCAGCATTAGACCCTTGGAGACAAGTCGGCTGGAGGACGATGTATTGAATCTCGACGCAATTTGAGAGTTCTATCGTCATCAGGAGGCGCTGAACGTTACAATTAACTATCATTTTTGCGTCGGATTCGATAATCTAAACTCACTGGGGAACGACCATACGGTGCCCGAGGCAGCTATTGCCCCTTGGAGACAAGTCGGTTGGAGGACGATGTATTGGATCGCGACGCAAAATGAGTGTTGCATCGTCATTAGGAGGCCCTGAATGTTACAATTAACTATCAGTTTTTCGTTGGATTCGAAAATCTAAACTCACAGGAGAACGACCATAAGGTGCCCGAGGCAGCAATAGACCCTTGGAGACAAGTCGGCTGGAGGCCGATGTATTGATCTCGACGCAATTTGAGTGTTCCATCGTCATTACATGGACCTGATCGTTAGAATTAACTATCAGTTTCGCGTCGGATTCGGAAATCTACTCACAGGAGAAGTTCATACGGTGCTCGAGACAGCAATATCCCCTTGGAGACAAGTCCGCTGGAGGTTGATGTATTGAATCTCGACGCAATATGAGAGTTCCATCGGCGTTAGGAGGCCATGAACGTTACAATTAACTATCATTTTTGCGTCGGATTCGAAAATCTAGACTTACAAGAGAACGACCATAAGGTGCCCGAGGCAGCATTAGACCCTTGGAGACAAGTCGGCTGGAGGACGATGTATTGAATCTCGACGCAATTTGAGAGCTCTATCGTCATCAGGAGGCGCTGAACGTTACTATTCACTATCATTTTTGCGTCGGATTCGAAAATCTAGACTCACAGGAGAACGACCATAAGGTGCCCGAGGCAGCATTAGACCCTTGGAGACAAGTCGGCTGGAGGACGATGTATTGAATCTCGTCGCAATTTGAGTGTCCCATCGTCATTACAAGGCCCTAAACGTTACAATTAACTATCATTTTTGCGTCGGATTCGAAAATCTAGACTCACAGGAGAACGACCATAAGGTGCCCGAGGCAGCAATAGACCCTTGGAGACAAGTCGGCTGGAGGCCGATGTATTGAATCTCGACGCAATTTGAGAGTTCCATCGTCATTACAAGGCCCTGAACGTTACAATTAACTATCATTTTTGCGTCGGATTCGAAAATCTAGACTCACAGGAGGACGACCATAAGGTGCCCGAGGCAGCAAGAGACCCTTGGAGACAAGTCGGCTGGAGGCCGATGTATTGAATGTCGACGCAATTTGAGTGTTCCATCGGCATTAGGAGGCCCTGAACGTTACAATTAAATATCATTTTTGCGTCGGATTCGAAAATCTAGACACACAGGAGAACGACCATAAAGTGCCCGAGGCAGCATTAGATCCTTGGAGACAAGTCGGCTGGAGGACGATGTTTTGGATCGCGACGCGATTTGAGTGTTCCATCGTCATTAGGAGGCCCTGAATGTTACAATTAACTATCAGTTTTTCGTCGAATTCGAAAATCTAGACTCACAGCAGACGAACCATTTGGTGCCCGAGGCAGCAATATCCCATTGGAGACAAATCGGCTGGAGGACGATGTATTGAATCCCGACGCAATTTGAGTCTTCTATCGTCATTAGGAGGCGCTGAACGTTACAATTCACTATCATTTTTGCGTCGGATTCGAAAATCTAGACTCACAGGAGAAGGATCATATTGTGCCCGAGACAGCAGTATCACCTGGGAGACAAGTCGGCTGGAGGACGATGTATTGAATCTCGACGCAATTTGAGTGTCCCATCGTCATTAGGAGGCCCTAAACGTTACAATTAACTATCATTTTTGCGTCGGATTCGATAATCTAAACTCACAGGGGAACGACCATACGGTGCCCGAGGCACCTATTGACCCTTGGAGACAAGTCGGTTGGAGGACGATGTATTGGATCGCGACGCAAAATGAGTGTTCCATCGTCATTAGGAGGCCCTGAATGTTACAATTAACTATCAGTTTTTCGTCGGATTCGAAAATCTAAACTCACAGGAGAACGACCATAAGGTGCCCGAGGCAGCAATAGACCCTTCGAGACAAGTCGGCTGGAGGCCGATGTATTGATCTCGACGCAATTTGAGTGTTCCATCGTCATTACATGGCCCTGAACGTTAGAATTAACTATCAGTTTCGCGTCGGATTCGAAAATCTACTCACAGGAGAAGTTCATACGGTGCTCGAGACAGCAATATCCCCTTGGAGACAAGTCGGCTGGAGGACGATGTATTGAATCTCGACGCAATTTGAGTGTCCAATCGTCATTAGGAGGCCCTAAACGTTACAATTAACTATCATTTTTGCGTCGGATTCGAAAATCTAGACTTACAAGAGAACGACCATAAGGTGCCCGAGGCAGCATTAGACCCTTGGAGACAAGTCGGCTGGAGGACGATGTATTGAATCTCGACGCAATTTGAGAGTTCTATCGCCATCAGGAGGCGCTGAACGTTACAATTAACTATCATTTTTGCGTCGGATTCGATAATCTAAACTCACAGGGGAACGACCATACGGTGCCCAAGGCAGCTATTGACCCTTGGAGACAAGTCGGTTGGAGGACGAAGTATTGGATCGCGACGCAAAATGAGTGTTCCATCGTCATTAGGAGGCCCTGAATGTTACAATTAACTATCAGTTTTTCGTCGGATTCGAAAATCTAAACTCACAGGAGAACGACCATAAGGTGCCCGAGGCGGCAACACCCTTGGAGACAAGTCGGCGGGAGGCCGATGTATTGAATCTCGACGCAATTTGAGTGTTCCATCGTCATTACATGGCCCTGAACGTTTCAATTAACTATCATTTTTGCGTCGGATTCGAAAATCTAGACTCACAGGAGAACGACCATAAGGTGCCCGTGGCAGCAATAGACCCTTGGAGACAAGTCGGCTGGAGGCAGATGTATTGAATCTCGACACAATTTGAGTGTTTCATCGGCATTAGGAGGCCCTGAACGTTATAATTAACTATCATTTTTGCGTCGGATTCGAAAATCTAGACTCACAGGAGAACGACCATAAGGTGCCCGAGGCAGCAATAGACCCTTGGAGACAAGTCGGCTGGAGGCCGATGTATTGAATCTCGACGCAATTTGAGTGTTCCATCGTCATTACAAGGCCCTGAACGTTACAATTAACTATCATTTTTGCGTCGGATTCGAAAATCTAGACTCACAGGAGGACGACCATAATTTGCCCGAGGCAGCAATAGACCCTTGGAGACAAGTCGGCTGGAGGCCGATGTATTGAATGTCGACGCAATTTGAGTGTTCCATCGGCATTAGGAGGCCCTGAACGTTACAATTAACTATAATTTTTGCGTCGGATTCGAAAATCTAGACTCACAGGAGAACGACCATAAGGTGCCCGAGGCAGCAATAGACCCTTGGAGACAAGTCGGCTGGAGGCCGATGTATTGAATCTCGACGCAATTTGAGTGTTCCATCGTCATTACAAGGCCCTGAGCGTTACAATTAACTATCATTTTTGCGTCGCATTCGAAAATCTAGACTCACAGGAGAACGACTATAAGGTGCCCGAGGCAGCAATAGACGCTTGGAGACAAGTCGGCTGGAGGACGATGTATTGAATCTCGACGCAATTTGAGAGTTCCAACGTCATTAGGCGGCCCTGAACGCTACAATTAACTATCATTTTTGCGTCGGATTCGAAAATCTAGACTTACAAGAGAACGACCATAAAGTGCCCGAGGCAGCATTAGATCCTTGGAGACAAGTCGGCTGGAGGACGATGTATTGGATCGCGACGCGATTTGAGTGTTCCATCGTCATTAGGAGGCCCTGAATGTTACAATTAACTATCAGTTTTTCGTCGAATTCGAAAATCTAGACTCACAGCAGACGAACCATTTGGTGCCCGAGGCAGCAATATCCCCTTGGAGACAAACCGGCTGGAGGACGATGTATTGAATCCCGACGCAATTTGAGTCCTCTATCGTCATTAGGAGGCGCTGAACGTTACAATTCACTATCATTTATGCGTCTGATTCGAAAATCTACACTCACAGGAGTAGGATCATATTGTGCCCGAGACAGCAATATCCCCTTGGAGACAAATCGGCTGGAGGACGATGTATTGAATCTCGACGCAATTTGAGTGTCCTATCGTCATTAGGAGGCCCTAAACGTTACAATTAACTATCATTTTTTCGTCGGATTCGATAATCTAAACTCACAGGGGAACGACAATACTGTGGCCGAGGCAGCTATTGACCCTTGGAGACAAGTCGGTTGGAGGACGATGTATTGGATCGCGACGCAAAATGAGTGTTCCATCGTCATTAGGAGGCCCTGAATGTTACAATTAACTATCAGTTTTTCGTCGGATTCGAAAATCTAAACTCAAAGGAGATCGCCCGTAAGGTGCCCGAGGCAGCAATAGACCGTTGGAGACAAGTCGGCTGGAGGCCGATGTATTGAATCTCGACGCAATTTGAGTGTTCCATCGTCATTACAAGGCCCTGAACCTTACAATTAACTATCAGTTTCGCGTCGGAATCGAAAATCTACTCACAGGAGAAGTTCATACGGTGCTCGAGACAGCAATATACCCCTTGGAGACAAATTGGCTGGAGGACGATGTATTGAATGTCGACGCAATTTGAGTCTTCTATCGTCATTAGGAGGCGCTGAACGTTACAATTCACTATCATTTTTGCGTCGGATTCGAAAATCTAGACTCACAGGAGAAGGATCATATTGTGCCCGAGACATCAATATCCTCTTGGAGACAAGTCGGCTGGAGGACGATGTATTGAATCTCGACGCAATTTGAGTGTCCCATCGACATTAGGAGGCCCTAAACGATACATTTAACTATCATTTTTGCGTCGGATTCGATAATCTAAACTCACAGGGGAACGACCATACGGTGACCGAGGCAGCTATTGACCCTTGGAGACAAGTCGGTTGGAGGACGATGTATTGGATCGCGACGCAAAATGAGTGTCCCATCGTCATTAGAAGGCCCTGAACGTTACAATTAACAATCATTTATGCGTCGGATTCGAAAATCTAGTCACAGGAGAAGTTCATACGGTGCTCGAGACAGCAATATCCCCTTGGAGACAAGTCCGCTGGAGGCCGATGTATTGTATCTCGACGCAATTAGAGAGTTCCATCGGCATTAGGAGGCCATGAACGTTACAATTATCATTTTTGCGTCGGATTCGAAAATCTAGACTTACAAGAGAACGACCATAAGGAGCCCGAGGCAGCATTAGACCCTTGGAGACAAGTCGGCTGGAGGTCGATGTATTGAATCTCGACGCAATTTGAGTGTCCCATCGTCATTACAAGGCCCTAAACATTACAATTAACTATCATTTTTGCGTCGGGATCGAAAATCTAGACTCACAGGAGAACGACCATAAGGTGCCCGAGGCAGCAATAGACCCTTGGAGACAAGTCGGCTGGAGGACGATGTATTGAATCTGGACGCAATTAGAGAGTTCCATCTTCATTAGGCGGCCCTGAACGTTACAATTAACTATCATTCTTGCGTCGGATTCGAAAATCTAGACTTACAAGAGAACGACCATAAAGTGCCCGAGGCAGCATTAGATCCTTGGAGACAAGTCGGCTGGAGGACGATGTATTGAATCCCGACGCAATTTGAGTCTTCTATCGTCATTAGGAGGCCCTGAACGTTACAATTAACTATCATTTTTGCGTCGGATTCGATAATCTAAACTCACAGGGGAACGACCATACGGTGCCGACCCTTGGAGACAAGTCGGTTGGAGGACGTTGTATTGGACCGCGACGCAAAATGAGTGTTCCATCGTCATTAGGAGGCCCTGAATGTTACAATTAACTATCAGTTTTTCGTCGGATTCGAAAATCTAAACTCACAGGAGAACGCCCATAAGGTGCCCGAGGCAGCAATAGACCGTTGGAGACAAGTCGGCTGGAGGCCGATGTATTGAATCTCGACGCAATTTGAGTGTTCCATCGTCATTTCAAGGCCCTGAACCTTACAATTAACTATCAGTTTCGCGTCGGATTCGAAAATCTACTCACAGGAGAAGTTCATACGGTGCTCGAGACAGCAATATACCCCTTGGAGACAAATCGGCTGGAGGACGATGTATTGAATCTCGACGCAATTTGAGTCTTCTATCGTCATTAGGAGGCGCTGAACGTTACAATTCACTATCATTTTTGCGTCGGACTCGAAAATCTAGACTCACAGGAGAAGGATCATATTGTGCGCGAGACAGCAATATCCCCTTGGAGACAAGTCGGCTGGAGGACGATGTATTGAATCTCGACGCAATTTGAGTGTCCCATCGACATTAGGAGGCCCTAAACGATACAATTAACTATCATTTTTGCGTCGGATTCGATAATCTAAACTCAGAGGGGAACGACCATACGGTGACCGAGGCAGCTATTGACCCTTGGAGACAAGTCGGTTGGAGGACGATGTATTGAATCGCGACGCAAAATGAGTGTCCCATCGTCATTAGAAGGCCCTGAACGTTACAATTAACTATCATTTATGCGTCGGATTCGAAAATCTAGTCACAGGAGAAGTTCATACGGTGCTCGAGACAGCAATATCCCCTTGGAGACAAGTCCGCTGGAGGCCGATGTATTGAATCTCGACGCAATTTGAGAGTTCCATCGGCTTTAGGAGGCCATGAACGTTACAATTATCATTTTTGCGTCGGATTCGAAAATCTAGACTTACAAGAGAGCGACCATAAGGTGCCCGAGGCAGCATTAGACCCTTGGAGACAAGTCGGCTGGAGGACGATATATTGAATCTCGACGCAATTTGAGTGTCCCATCGTCATTACAAGGCCTAAAACATTACAATTAACTATCATTTTTGCGTCGGGTTCGAAAATCTAGATTCACAGGAGAACGACCATAAGGTGCCCTAGGCAGCAATAGACCCTTCGAGACAAGTCGGCTGGAGTACGATGTATTGAATCTCGACGCAATTAGAGAGTTCCATCGTCATTAGGCGGCCCTGAACGTTACAATTAACTATCATTTTTGCGTCGGATTCGAAAATCTGAACTTACAAGAGAACGACCATAAAGTGCCCGAGGCAGCATTAGATCCTTGGAGACAAGTCGGCTGGAGGACGATGTATTAGATCGCGACGCAATTTGAGTGTTCCATCGTCATTAGGAGGCCCTGAATGTTACAATTAACTATCATTTTTGCGTCGGATTCAAAAATCTAGACTCACAGGAGAACGACCATAAGGTGCCCGAGGCAGCAATAGACCCTTGGAGACAAGTCGGCTGGAGGCCGATGTATTGAATCTCGACGCAATTTGAGTGTTCCATCGTCATTACAAGGCCCTGAACGTTACAATTAACTATCATTTTTGCGTCGGATTCGAAAATCTAGACTCACAGGAGGACGACCATAAGGTGCCCGAGGCAGCAATAGACCCTTGGAGACAAGTCGGCTGGAGGCCGATGTATTGAATGTCGACGCAATTTGAGTGTTCCATCGGCATTAGGAGGCCCTGAACGTTACAATTAACTATCATTTTTGCGTCGGATTCGAAAATCTAGACTCACAGTAGAACGACCATAAGGTGCCCGAGGCAGCAATAGACCCTTGGAGACAAGTCGGCTGGAGGCCGATGTATTGAATCTCGACGCAATTTGAGTGTTCCATCGTCATTACAAGGCCCTGAGCGTTACAATTAACTATCATTTTTGCGTCGGATTCGAAAATCTAGACTCACAGGAGAACGACTATAAGGTGCCCGAGGCAGCAATAGACGCTTGGAGACAAGTCGGCTGGAGGACGATGTATTGAATCTCGACGCAATTTGAGAGTTCCAACGTCATTAGGCGGCCCTGAACGCTACAATTAACTATCATTTTTGCGTCGGATTCGAAAATCTAGACTTACAAGAGAACGACCATAAAGTGCCCGAGGCAGCATTAGATCCTTGGAGACAAGTCGGCTGGAGGACGATGTATTGGATCGCGACGCGATTTGAGTGTTCCATCGTCATTAGGAGGCCCTGAATGTTACAATTAACTATCAGTTTTTCGTCGAATTCGAAAATCTAGACTCACAGCAGACGAACCATTTGGTGCCCGAGGCAGCAATATCCCCTTGGAGACAAACCGGCTGGAGGACGATGTATTGAATCCCGACGCAATTTGAGTCCTCTATCGTCATTAGGAGGCGCTGAACGTTACAATTCACTATCATTTATGCGTCTGATTCGAAAATCTACACTCACAGGAGAAGGATCATATTGTGCCCGAGACAGCAATATCCCCTTGGAGACAAATCGGCTGGAGGACGATGTATTGAATCTCGACGCAATTTGAGTGTCCCATCGTCATTAGGAGGCCCTAAACGTTACAATTAACTATCATTTTTGCGTCGGATTCGATAATCTAAACTCACAGGGGAACGACAATACGGTGCCCGAGGCAGCTATTGACCCTTGGAGACAAGTCGGTTGGAGGACGATGTATTGGATCGCGACGCAAAATGAGTGTTCCATCGTCATTAGGAGGCCCTGAATGTTACAATTAACTATCAGTTTTTCGTCGGATTCGAAAATCTAAACTCACAGGAGATCGCCCGTAAGGTGCCCGAGGCAGCAATAGACCGTTGGAGACAAGTCAGCTGGAGGCCGATGTATTGAATCTCGACGCAATTTGAGTGTTCCATCGTCATTACAAGGCCCTGAACCTTACAATTAACTATCAGTTTCGCGTCGGAATCGAAAATCTACTCACAGGAGAAGTTCATACGGTGCTCGAGACAGCAATATACCCCTTGGAGACAAATCGGCTGGAGGACGATGTATTGAATGTCGACGCAATTTGAGTCTTCTATCGTCATTAGGAGGCGCTGAACGTTACAATTCACTATCATTTTTGCGTCGGATTCGAAAATCTAGACTCACAGGAGAAGGATCATATTGTGCCCGAGACAGCAATATCCCCTTGGAGACAAATCGGCTGGAGGACGATGTATTGAATCTCGACGCAATTTGAGTGTCCCATCGTCATTAGGAGGCCCTAAACGTTACAATTAACTATCATTTTTGCGTCGGATTCGATAATCTAAACTCACAGGGGAACGACAATACGGTGCCCGAGGCAGCTATTGACCCTTGGAGACAAGTCGGTTGGAGGACGATGTATTGGATCGCGACGCAAAATGAGTGTCCCATCGTCATTAGAAGGCCCTGAACGTTACAATTAACAATCATTTATGCGTCGGATTCGAAAATCTAGTCACAGGAGAAGTTCATACGGTGCTCGAGACAGCAATATCCCCTTGGAGACAAGTCCGCTGGAGGCCGATGTATTGTATCTCGACGCAATTAGAGAGTTCCATCGGCATTAGGAGGCCATGAACGTTACAATTATCATTTTTGCGTCGGATTCGAAAATCTAGACTTACAAGAGAACGACCATAAGGAGCCCGAGGCAGCATTAGACCCTTGGAGACAAGTCGGCTGGAGGTCGATGTATTGAATCTCGACGCAATTTGAGTGTCCCATCGTCATTACAAGGCCCTAAACATTACAATTAACTATCATTTTTGCGTCGGGATCGAAAATCTAGACTCACAGGAGAACGACCATAAGGTGCCCGAGGCAGCAATAGACCCTTGGAGACAAGTCGGCTGGAGGACGATGTATTGAATCTGGACGCAATTAGAGAGTTCCATCTTCATTAGGCGGCCCTGAACGTTACAATTAACTATCATTCTTGCGTCGGATTCGAAAATCTAGACTTACAAGAGAACGACCATAAAGTGCCCGAGGCAGCATTAGATCCTTGGAGACAAGTCGGCTGGAGGACGATGTATTGGATCGCGACGCAATTTTGAGTGTTCCATCGTCATTAGGAGGCCCTGAATGTTACAATTAACTATCAGTTTTTCGTCGGATTCGAAAATCTAGACTCACAGCAGACGAACCATTTGGTGCCCGAGGCAGCAATATCCCCTTGGAGACAAATCGGCTGGAGGACGATGTATTGAATCCCGACGCAATTTGAGTCTTCTATCGTCATTAGGAGGCCCTGAACGTTACAATTAACTATCATTTTTGCGTCGGATTCGATAATCTAAACTCACAGGGGAACGACCATACGGTGCCGACCCTTGGAGACAAGTCGGTTGGAGGACGTTGTATTGGACCGCGACGCAAAATGAGTGTTCCATCGTCATTAGGAGGCCCTGAATGTTACAATTAACTATCAGTTTTTCGTCGGATTCGAAAATCTAAACTCACAGGAGAACGCCCATAAGGTGCCCGAGGCAGCAATAGACCGTTGGAGACAAGTCGGCTGGAGGCCGATGTATTGAATCTCGACGCAATTTGAGTGTTCCATCGTCATTACAAGGCCCTGAACCTTACAATTAACTATCAGTTTCGCGTCGGATTCGAAAATCTACTCACAGGAGAAGTTCATACTGTGCTCGAGACAGCAATATACCCCTTGGAGACAAATCGGCTGGAGGACGATGTATTGAATCTCGACGCAATTTGAGTCTTCTATCGTCATTAGGAGGCGCTGAACGTTACAATTCACTATCATTTTTGCGTCGGACTCGAAAATCTAGACTCACAGGAGAAGGATCATATTGTGCGCGAGACAGCAATATCCCCTTGGAGACAAGTCGGCTGGAGGACGATGTATTGAATCTCGACGCAATTTGAGTGTCCCATCGACATTAGGAGGCCCTAAACGATACAATTAACTATCATTTTTGCGTCGGATTCGATAATCTAAACTCAGAGGGGAACGACCATACGGTGACCGAGGCAGCTATTGACCCTTGGAGACAAGTCGGTTGGAGGACGATGTATTGGATCGCGACGCAAAATGAGTGTCCCATCGTCATTAGAAGGCCCTGAACGTTACAATTAACTATCATTTATGCGTCGGATTCGAAAATCTAGTCACAGGAGAAGTTCATACGGTGCTCGAGACAGCAATATCCCCTTGGAGACAAGTCCGCTGGAGGCCGATGTATTGAATCTCGACGCAATTTGAGAGTTCCATCGGCTTTAGGAGCCCATGAACGTTACAATTATCATTTTTGCGTCGGATTCGAAAATCTAGACTTACAAGAGAACGACCATAAGGTGCCCGAGGCAGCATTAGACCCTTGGAGACAAGTCGGCTGGAGGACGATATATTGAATCTCGACGCAATTTGAGTGTCCCATCGTCATTACAAGGCCTAAAACATTACAATTAACTATCATTTTTGCGTCGGGTTCGAAAATCTAGATTCACAGGAGAACGACCATAAGGTGCCCTAGGCAGCAATAGACCCTTCGAGACAAGTCGGCTGGAGGACGATGTATTGAATCTCGACGCAATTAGAGAGTTCCATCGTCATTAGGCGGCCCTGAACGTTACAATTAACTATCATTTTTGCGTCGGATTCGAAAATCCTAACTTACAAGAGAACGACCATAAAGTGCCCGAGGCAGCATTAGATCCTTGGAGACAAGTCGGCTGGAGGACGATGTATTAGATCGCGACGCAATTTCAGTGTTCCATCGTCATTAGGAGGCCCTGAATGTTACAATTAACTATCATTTTTGCGTCGGATTCAAAAATCTAGACTCACAGGAGAACGACCATAAGGTGCCCGAGGCTGGAATAGACCCTTGGAGACAAGTCGGCAGGAGGCCGATGTATTGAATCTCGACGAAATTTGAGTGTTCCATCGGCATTAGGAGGCCCTGAACGTTAAAATTAACTATCATTTTTGCGTCGGATTCGAAAATCTAGACTCACAGGAGAACGACCATAAGGTGCCCGAGGCAGCAATAGACCCTTGGAGACCAGTCGGCTGGAGGACGATGTATTGGATCGCGACGCAATTTGAGTCTTCTATCGTCATTGGGAGGCGCTGAACGTTTCAATTCACTATCATTTTTGCGTCGGATTCGAAAATCTAGACTCACTGGAGAAAGATCATATTGTGGCCAAGACAGCAATATCCCCTTGGAGACAAGTCGGCTGGAGGCCGATGTATTGAATATCGACGCAATTTGAGTGTCCAATCGTCATTAGGAGGCCCTAAAAGTTACAATTTACTATAATTTTTGCGTCGGATTCGATAATCTAAACTCACAGGAGATCCACCATAAGGTGCCCGAGGCAGCATTAGACCCTTAGAGACAAGTCGGCTGGAGGACGATGTATTGAATCTCGACGCAATTTGAGTGTCCCATCGACATTACAAGGCCCTAAACGTTACAATTAACTATCATTTTTTCGTCGGATTCGATAATCTATACTCACAGGAGAACGACCATAAGGTGCCCGAGGCAGCAACAGACCCTTGGAGACAAGCCGGCGGGAGGCCGATGTATTGAATCTCGACGCAATTTGAGTGTTCCATCGTCATTACAAGGCCCTGAACGTTACAATTAACTATCGTTTTTGCGTCGGATTCGAAAATCTAGACTCACAGGACAACGACCATAAGCTGCCCGAGGCAGCAATAGACCCCTGGAGACAAGTCGGCTGGAGGCCGATGTATTGAATCTCGACGCAATTTGAGTGTTCCATCGTCATTACAAGGCCCTGAACGTTTCAATTAACTATCATTTTTGCGTCTGATTCGAAAATCTAGACTCACAGGAGAACGACCATAAAGTGCCCGAGGCAGCAATAGACCCTTGGAGACAAGTCGGATGGAGGCCGATGTATTGAATCTCGACGCAATTTGAGTGTTTCATCGTCATTACAAGGCCCTGAACGTTACAATTAACTATCATTTTTGCGTCGGATTCGAAAATCTAGACTCACAGGAGAACGACCATAAGGTGCCCGAGGCAGCAATAGACCCTTGGAGGCAAGTCGGCTGGAGGCCGATGTATTGAATCTCGACGCAATTTGAGTGTTCCATCGTCATTACAAGGGCCTGAACGTCACAATTAACTATCATTTTTGCGTCGGATTCGAAAATCTACTCACAGGAGAAGTTCATACGGTGCTCGAGACAGCAATATCCCCTTGGAGACAATTCCGCTGGAGGCCGATGTATTAAATCTCGACGCAATTTGAGAGTCCCATCGGCATTATGAGGCCATTAACGTTACAATTAACTATCATTTTTGCGTCGGATTCTAAAATCTAGACTTACAAGAAAACGACCATAAGGTGCCCGAGGCAGCATTAGACCCTTGGAGACAAGTCGGCTGGAGGACGATGTATTGAATCTCGACGCAATTTGAGAGTTCTATCGTCATCAGGAGGCGCTGAGCGTTACTATTCACTATCACTTTTGCGTCGGATTCGAAAATCTAAACTCACAGGAGAACGACCATAAGGTGCCCGAGGCAGCATTAGACCCTTGTAGACAAGTCGGCTGGAGGACGATGTATTGAATCTCGACGCAATTTGAGTGTCCCATCGTCATTACAAGGCCCTAAACGTTACAATTAACTATCATTTTTGCGTCGGATTCGATAATCTAAACTCACAGGAGAACGACCATAAGGTGCCCGAGACAGCAACAGACCCTTGGAGACAAGTCGGCGGGAGGCCGATGTATTGAATCTCGACGCAATTTGAGTGTTCCATCGTCATTACAAGGCCCTGAACGTTACAGTTAACTATCATTTTTGCGTCGGATTCGAAAACCTAAACTCACAGGACAACGACCATAAGGTGCCCGACGCAGCAATAGACCCCTGGAGACAAGTCGGCTGGAGGCCGATGTATTGAATATCGACGCAATTTGAGTGTTCCATCGGCATTAGGAGGCCCTGAACGTTATAATTAACTATCATTTTTGCGTCGGATTCGAAAATCTAGACTTACAAGAGAACGACCATAAAGTGCCCGAGGCAGTTTTAGATCCTTGGAGACAAGTCGGCAGGAGGACGATGTATTGGATCGCAACGCAATTTTAATGTTCCATCGTCATTAGGAGGCCCTGAATGTTACAATTAACTATCATTTTTGCGTCGGATTCGAAAATCTAGACTCACAGGACAACGACCATAAGGTGCCCGAGGCAACAATAGACCCTTGGAGACAAGTCGGCTGGAGGCCGATGTATTGAATCTCGACGCAATTTGAGTGTTCCATCGGCATTAGGAGGCCCTGAACGTTAGAATTAACTATCATTTTTGCGTCGGATTCGATAATCTAAACTCACAGGAGCACGACCATACGGTGCCCGAGGCAGCAACAGACCCTTGGAGACAAGTCGGCTGGAGGACGATTTATTGAATCTCGACGCAATTTGAGTGTTCCATCGTCATTACAAGGCCCTGAACGTTACAATTAACTATCATTTTTGCGTCGGATTCGAACATCTAGACTCACAGGAGAACGACCATAAGGTGCCCGAGGCATCAATAGACCCTTGGATACAAGTCGGCCGGAGGACGATGTATTGGATCGCGACGCAATTTGAGTCTTCTATCGGCATTAGGAGGCGCTGAACGTTACAATTCACTATCATTTATGCGTCGGATTCGAAAATCTAGACTCACAGGAGAAGGACCATGTAATGCCCGAGGCAGCGATATCCCCTTGGAGACAAGTCGGCTGGAGGACGATGTATTGAATCTCGACGCAATTTGAGTGTTCCATCGTCATTACAAGGCCCTGAACGTTACAATTAACTATCATTTTTGCGTCGGATTCGAAAATCTAGACTCACAGGAGAACGACCATAAGGTGCCCGAGGCAGCAATAGACCCTTGGAGACCAGTCGGCTGGAGGACGATGTAAAGGATCGCGACGCAATTTGAGTCTTCTATCGTCATTAGGAGGCGCTGAACGTTACAATTCACTATCATTTTTGCGTCGGATTCGAAAATCTAGACTCACAGGAGAAAGATTATATTGTGGCCAAGACAGCAATATCCCCTTGGAGACAAGTCGGCTGGAGGACGATGTATTGAATCTCGACGCAATTTGAGAGTTCTGTCGTCATCAGGAGGCGCTGAACGTTACTATTCACTATCATTTTTGCGTCGGATTCGAAAATCTAGACTTACAGGAGAAGGATCATATGGTGCCCGAGGCAGCAACAGACCCTTGGAGACAAGTCGGCTGGAGACCGATGTATTGAATATCGACGCAATTTGAGTGTTCCATCGTCATTAGGAGGCCCTAAACGTTACAATTTACTATAATTTTTGCGTCGGATTTGATAATCTAAACTCACAGGAGAACGACCATAAGGTGCCCGAGGCAGCAACGACCCTTGGAGACAAGCCGGCGGGAGGCCGATGTATTGAATCTCGACGCAATTTGAGTGTTCCATCGTCATTACAAGGCCCTGAACGTTACAATTAACTATCATTTTTGCGTCGGATTCGAACATCTAGACTCACAGGAGAACGACCATAAGGTGCCCGAGGCATCAATAGACCCTTGGATACAAGTCGGCTGGAGGACGATGTATTGGATCGCGACGCAATTTGAGTCTTCTATCGTCATTAGGAGGCGCTGAACGTTACAATTCACTATCATTTATGCGTCGGATTCGAAAATCTAGACTCACAGGAGAAGGACCATGTAATGCCCGAGGCAGCGATATCCCCTTGGAGACAAGTCGGCTGGAGGACGATGTATTGAATCTCGACGCAATTTGAGTGTTCCATCGTCATTACAAGGCCCTGAACGTTACAATTAACTATCATTTTTGCGTCGGATTCGAAAATCTAGACTCACAGGAGAACGACCATAAGGTGCCCGAGGCAGCAATAGACCCTTGGAGACCAGTCGGCTGGAGGACGATGTATTGGATCGCGACGCAATTTGAGTCTTCTATCGTCATTAGGAGGCGCTGAACGTTACAATTCACTATCATTTTTGCGTCGGATTCGAAAATCTAGACTCACAGGAGAAAGATCATATTGTGGCCAAGACAGCAATATCCCCTTGGAGACAAGTCGGCTGGAGGACGATGTATTGAATCTCGACGCAATTTGAGAGTTCTGTCGTCATCAGGAGGCGCTGAACGTTACTATTCACTATCATTTTTGCGTCGGATTCGAAAATCTAGACTTACAGGAGAAGGATCATATGGTGCCCGAGGCAGCAACAGACCCTTGGAGACAAGTCGGCTGGAGACCGATGTATTGAATATCGACGCAATTTGAGTGTTCCATCGTCATTAGGAGGCCCTAAACGTTACAATTTACTATAATTTTTGCGTCGGATTTGATAATCTAAACTCACAGGAGATCGACCATAAGGTGCCCGAGGCAGCATTAGACCCTTGGAGACAAGTCGGCTGGAGGACGATGTATTGAATCTCGACGCAATTTGAGTGTCCCATCGTCATTACAAGGCCCTAAACGTTACAATTAACTATCATTTTTTCGTCGGATTCGATAATCTAAACTCACAGGAGAACGACCATAAGGTGCCCGAGGCAGCAACGACCCTTGGAGACAAGCCGGCGGGAGGCCGATGAATTGAATCTCGACGCAATTTGAGTGTTCCATCGTCATTACAAGGCCCTGAACGTTACAATTAACTATCGTTTTTTCGTCGGATTCGAAACTCTAGACTCACAGGACAACGACCATAAGGTGCCCGAGGCAGCAATAGACCCCTGGAGACAAGTTGGCTGGAGGCCGATGTATTGAATCTCGACGCAATTTGAGTGTTCCATCGGCATTAGGAGGCCCTGAACGTTATAATTAACTATCATTTCTGCGTCGGATTCGATAATCTAAACTCACAGGAGAACGACCATAGGGTGCCCGAGGCAGCAATAGACCCTTGGAGACAAGTCGGCTGGAGGCCGATGTATTGAATCTCGACGCAATTTGAGTGTTCCATCGTCATTACAATGCCCTGAACGTTACAATTAACTATCATTTTTGCGTGGGATTCGAAAATCTAGACTCACACGAGAACGACCATAAGGTGCCCGAGGCAGCAATAGACCCTTGGAGACAAGTCGGCTGGAGGCCGATGTATTGAATCTCGACGCAATTTGAGTGTTCCATCGTCATTACAAGGCCCTGAACGTTACAATTAACTATCATTTTTGCGTCGGATTCGAAAATCTAGACTCACAGGAGAACGACCATAAGGTGCCCGAGGCAGCAATAGACCCTTGGAGACAAGTCGGCTGGAGGCCGATGTATTGAATCTCGACGCAATTTGAGTGTTCCATCGTCATTACAAGGCCCTGAACGTTACAATTAACTATCATTTTTGCGTCGGATTCGAAAATCTACTCACAGGAGAAGTTCATACGGTGCTCGAGACAGTAATATCCCCTTGGAGACAATTCCGCTGGAGGCCGATGTATTGAATCTCGACGCAATTTGAGAGTCCCATCGGCATTAGGAGGCCATTAACGTTGCAATTAACTATCATTTTTGCGTCGGATTCTAAAATCTAGACTTACAAGAGAACGACCATAAGGTGCCCGAGGCAGCATTAGACCCTTGGAGACAAGTCGGCTGGAGGACGATGTATTGAATCTCGACGCAATTTGAGAGTTCTATCGTCATCAGGAGGCGCTGAGCGTTACTATTCACTATCACTTTTGCGTCGGATTCGAAAATCTAGACTTACAGGAGAAGGATCATATGGTGCCCGAGGCAGCAACAGACCCTTGGAGACATGTCGGCTGGAGGCCGATGTATTGAATATCGACGCAATTTGAGTGTAACATCGTCATTAGGAGGCCGTAAACGTTACAATTAACTATCACTTTTGCGTCGGATTCGATAATCTAAACTCACAGGAGAACGACCATAAGGTGCCCGAGGCAGCATTAGACCCTTGTAGACAAGTCGGCTGGAGGACGATGTATTGAATCTCGACGCAATTTGAGTGTCCCATCGTCATTACAAGGCCCTAAACGTTACAATTAACTATCATTTTTGCGTCGGATTCGATAATCTAAACTCACAGGAGAACGACCATAAGGTGCCCGAGACAGCAACAGACCCTTGGAGACAAGTCGGCGGGAGGCCGATGTATTGAATCTCGACGCAATTTGAGTGTTCCATCGTCATTACAAGGCCCTGAACGTTACAGTTAACTATCATTTTTGCGTCGGATTCGAAAACCTAAACTCACAGGACAACGACCTTAAGGTGCCCGACGCAGCAATAGACCCCTGGAGACAAGTCGGCTGGAGGCCGATGTATTGAATATCGACGCAATTTGAGTGTTCCATCGGCATTAGGAGGCCCTGAACGTTATAATTAACTATCATTTTTGCGTCGGATTCGATAATCTAAACTCACAGGAGAACGACCATAAGGTGCCCGAGGCAGCAATAGACCTTTGGAGACAAGTCGGCTAAAGGACGATGTATTGAATCTCGACGCAATTCGAGAGTTCCATCGTCATTAGGCGGCCATGAACGTTACAATTAACTATCATTTTTGCGTCGGATTCGAAAATCTAGACTTACAAGAGAACGACCATAAAGTGCCCGAGGCAGTTTTAGATCCTTGGAGACAAGTCGGCAGGAGGACGATGTATTGGATCGCAACGCAATTTTAATGTTCCATCGTCATTAGGAGGCCCTGAATGTTACAATTAACTATCATTTTTGCGTCGGATTCGAAAATCTAGACTCACAGGACAACGACCATAAGGTGCCCGAGGCAACAATAGACCCTTGGAGACAAGTCGGCTGGAGGCCGATGTATTGAATCTCGACGCAATTTGAGTGTTCCATCGGCATTAGGAGGCCCTGAACGTTAGAATTAACTATCATTTTTGCGTCGGATTCGATAATCTAAACTCACAGGAGCACGACCATACGGTGCCCGAGGCAGCAACAGACCCTTGGAGACAAGTCGGCTGGAGGACGATGTATTGAATCTCGACGCAATTTGAGTGTTCCATCGTCATTACAAGGCCCTGAACGTTACAATTAACTATCATTTTTGCGTCGGATTCGAACATCTAGACTCACAGGAGAACGACCATAAGGTGCCTGAGGCATCAATAGACCCTTGGATACAAGTCGGCTGGAGGACGATGTATTGGATCGCGACGCAATTTGAGTCTTCTATCGTCATTAGGAGGCGCTGAACGTTACAATTCACTATCATTTATGCGTCGGATTCGAAAATCTAGACTCACAGGAGAAGGACCATGTAATGCCCGAGGCAGCGATATCCCCTTGGAGACAAGTCGGCTGGAGGACGATGTATTGAATCTCGACGCAATTTGAGTGTTCCATCGTCATTACAAGGCCCTGAACGTTACAATTAACTATCATTTTTGCGTCGGATTCGAAAATCTAGACTCACAGGAGAACGACCATAAGGTGCCCGAGGCAGCAATAGACCCTTGGAGACCAGTCGGCTGGAGGACGATGTATTGGATCGCGACGCAATTTGAGTCTTCTATCGTCATTAGGAGGCGCTGAACGTTACAATTCACTATCATTTTTGCGTCGGATTCGAAAATCTAGACTCACAAGAGAAAGATCATATTGTGGCCAAGACAGCAATATCCCCTTGGAGACAAGTCGGCTGGAGGACGATGTATTGAATCTCGACGCAATTTGAGAGTTCTGTCGTCATCAGGAGGCGCTGAACGTTACTATTCACTATCATTTTTGCGTCGGATTCGAAAATCTAGACTTACAGGAGAAGGATCATATGGTGCCCGAGGCAGCAACAGACCCTTGGAGACAAGTCGGCTGGAGACCGATGTATTGAATATCGACGCAATTTGAGTGTTCCATCGTCATTAGGAGGCCCTAAACGTTACAATTTACTATAATTTTTGCGTCGGATTTGATAATCTAAACTCACAGGAGATCGACCATAAGGTGCCCGAGGCAGCATTAGACCCTTGGAGACAAGTCGGCTGGAGGACGATGTATTGAATCTCGACGCAATTTGAGTGTCCCATCGTCATTACAAGGCCCTAAACGTTACAATTAACTATCATTTTTTCGTCGGATTCGATAATCTAAACTCACAGGAGAACGACCATAAGGTGCCCGAGGCAGCAACGACCCTTGGAGACAAGCCGGCGGGAGGCCGATGTATTGAATCTCGACGCAATTTGAGTGTTCCATCGTCATTACAAGGCCCTGAACGTTACAATTAACTATCGTTTTTTCGTCGGATTCGAAAATCTAGACTCACAGGACAACGACCATAAGGTGCCCGAGGCAGCAATAGACCCCTGGAGACAAGTTGGCTGGAGGCCGATGTATTGAATCTCGACGCAATTTGAGTGTTCCATCGGCATTAGGAGGCCCTGAACGTTATAATTAACTATCATTTCTGCGTCGGATTCGATAATCTAAACTCACAGGAGAACGACCATAAGGTGCCCGAGGCAGCAATAGACCCTTGGAGACAAGTCGGCTGGAGGCCGATGTATTGAATCTCGACGCAATTTGAGTGTTCCATCGTCATTACAATGCCCTGAACGTTACAATTAACTATCATTTTTGCGTGGGATTCGAAAATCTAGACTCACACGAGAACGACCATAAGGTGCCCGAGGCAGCAATAGACCCTTGGAGACAAGTCGGCTGGAGGCCGATGTATTGAATCTCGACGCAATTTGAGTGTTCCATCGTCATTACAAGGCCCTGAACGTTACAATTAACTATCATTTTTGCGTCGGATTCGAAAATCTAGACTCACAGGAGAACGACCATAAGGTGCCCGAGGCAGCAATAGACCCTTGGAGACAAGTCGGCTGGAGGCCGATGTATTGAATCTCGACGCAATTTGAGTGTTCCATCGTCATTACAAGGCCCTGAACGTTACAATTAACTATCATTTTTGCGTCGGATTCGAAAATCTACTCACAGGAGAAGTTCATACGGTGCTCGAGACAGTAATATCCCCTTGGAGACAATTCCGCTGGAGGCCGATGTATTGAATCTCGACGCAATTTGACAGTCCCATCGGCATTAGGAGGCCATTAACGTTGCAATTAACTATCATTTTTGCGTCGGATTCTAAAATCTAGACTTACAAGAGAACGACCATAAGGTGCCCGAGGCAGCATTAGACCCTTGGAGACAAGTCGGCTGGAGGACGATGTATTGAATCTCGACGCAATTTGAGAGTTCTATCGTCATCAGGAGGCGCTGAGCGTTACTATTCACTATCACTTTTGCGTCGGATTCGAAAATCTAGACTTACAGGAGAAGGATCATATGGTGCCCGAGGCAGCAACAGACCCTTGGAGACATGTCGGCTGGAGGCCGATGTATTGAATATCGACGCAATTTGAGTGTAACATCGTCATTAGGAGGCCCTAAACGTTACAATTAACTATAATTTTTGCGTCGGATTCGATAATCTAAACTCACAGGAGAACGACCATAAGGTGCCCGAGGCAGCATTAGACCCTTGTAGACAAGTCGGCTGGAGGACGATGTATTGAATCTCGACGCAATTTGAGTGTCCCATCGTCATTACAAGGCCCTAAACGTTACAATTAACTATCATTTTTGCGTCGGATTCGATAATCTAAACTCACAGGAGAACGACCATAAGGTGCCCGAGGCAGCAACAGACCCTTGGAGACAAGTCGGCGGGAGGCCGATGTATTGAATCTCGACGCAATTTGAGTGTTCCATCGTCATTACAAGGCCCTGAACGTTACAGTTACCTATCATTTTTGCATCGGATTCGAAAACCTAAACTCACAGGACAACGACCAAAAGGTGCCCGACGCAGCAATAGACCCCTGGAGACAAGTCGGCTGGAGGCCGATGTATTGAATATCGACGCAATTTGAGTGTTCCATCGGCATTAGGAGGCCCTGAACGTTATAATTAACTATCATTTTTGCGTCGGATTCGATAATCTAAACTCACAGGAGAACGACCATAAGGTGCCCGAGGCAGCAATAGACCTTTGGAGACAAGTCGGCTGGAGGACGATGTATTGAATCTCGACGCAATTTGAGAGTTCCATCGTCATTAGGCGGCCCAGAACGTTACAATTAACTATCATTTTTGCGTCGGATTCGAAAATCTAGACTTACAAGAGAACGAAAATAAAGTGCCCGAGGCAGCATTAGATCCTTGGAGACAAGTCGGCAGGAGGACGATGTATTGGATCGCAACGCAATTTTAGTGTTCCATCGTCATTAGGAGGCCCTGAATGTTACAATTAACTATCATTTTTGCGTCGGATTCGAAAATCTAGACTCACAGGACAACGACCAAAAGGTGCCCGAGGCAGCAACAGACCCTTGGAGACAAGTCGGCTGGAGGACGATGTATTGAATCTCGACGCAATTTGAGTGTTCCATCGTCATTACAAGGCCCTGAACGTTACAATTAACTATCATTTTTGCGTCGGATTCGAACATCTATACTCACAGGAGAACGACCATAAGGTGCCCGAGGCATCAATAGACCCTTGGATACAAGTCGGCTGGAGGACGATGTATTGGATCGCGACGCAATTTGAGTCTTCTATCGTCATTAGGAGGCGCTGAACGTTACAATTAACTATCATTTTTGCGTCGGATTCGAAAATCTAGACTCACAGGAGAAGGACCATGTAATGCCCGAGGCAGCGATATCCCCTTGGAGACAAGTCGGCTGGAGGACGATGTATTGAATCTCGACGCAATTTGAGTGTTCCATCGTCATCACAAGGCCCTGAACGTTACAATTAACTATCATTTTTGCGTCGAATTCGAAAATCTAGACTCACAGGAGAACGACCATAAGGTGCCCGAGGCAGCAATAGACCCTTGGAGACCAGTCGGCTGGAGGACGATGTATTGGATCGCAACGCAATTTGAGTCTTCTATCGTCATTAGGAGGCACTGAACGTTACAATTCACTATCATTTTAGCGTCGGATTCGAAATCTAGACTCACAGGAGAAAGATCATATTGTGGCCAAGTCAACAATATCCCCTTGGAGACAAGTCGGCTGGAGGACGATGTATTGAATCTCGACGCAATTTGAGAGTTCTGTCGTCATCAGGAGGCGCTGAACGTTACTATTCACTATCATTTTTGCGTCGGATTCGAAAATCTAGACTTACAGGAGAAGGATCATATGGTGCCCGAGGCAGCAATAGACCCTTGGAGACAAGTCGGCTGGAGACCGATGTATTGAATATCGACGCAATTTGAGTGTTCCATCGTCATTAGGAGGCCCTAAACGTTACAATTTACTATAATTTTTGCGTCGGATTTGATAATCTAAACGCACAGGAGATCGACCATAAGGTGCCCGAGGCAGCATTAGACCCTTGGAGACAAGTCGGCTGGAGGACGATGTATTGAATCTCGACGCAATTTGAGTGTCCCATCGTCATTACAAGGCCCTAAACGTTACAATTAACTATCATTTTCTCGTCGGATTCGATAATCTAAACTCACAGGAGAACGACCATAAGGTGCCCGAGGCAGCAACAGACCCTTGGAGACAAGCCGGCGGGAGGCCGATGTATTGAATCTCGACGCAATTTGAGTGTTCCATCGTCATTACAAGGCCCTGAACGTTACAATTAACTATCGTTTTTGCGTCGGATTCGAAAATCTAGACTCACAGGACAACGACCATAAGGTGCCCGAGGCAGCAATAGACCCCTGGAGACAAGTCCCCTGGAATCCGATGTATTGAATCTCGACGCAATTTGAGTGTTCCATCGGCATTAGGAGGCCCTGAACGTTATAATTAACTATCATTTTTGCGTCGGATTCGATAATCTAAACTCACAGGAGAACGACCATAAGATGCCCGAGGCAGCAATAGACCTTTGGAGACAAGTCGGCTGGAGGACGATGTATTGAATCTCGACGCAATTTGAGAGTTCCATCGTCATTAGGCGGCCCAGAACGTTACAATTAACTATCATTTTTGCGTCGGATTCGAAAATCTAGACTTACAAGAGAACGACCATAAAGTGCCCGAGGCAGCATTAGATCCTTGGAGACAAGTCGGCAGGAGGACGATGTATTGGATCGCAACGCAATTTTAGTGTTCCATCGTCATTAGGAGGCCCTGAATGTTACAATTAACTATCATTTTTGCGTCGGATTCGAAAATCTAGACTCACAGGAGAACGACCATAAGGTGCCCGAGGCAGCAATAGACCCTTGGAGACAAGTCGGCTGGAGGCCGATGTATTGAATCTCGACGCAATTTGAGTGTTCCATCGTCATTACAAGGCCCTGAACGTTACAATTAACTATCATTTTTGCGTCGAATTCGAAAATCTACTCACAGGAGAAGTTCATACGGTGCTCGAGACAGTAATATCCCCTTGGAGACAATTCCGCTGGAGGCCGATGTATTGAATCTCGACGCAATTTGAGAGTCCCATCGGCATTAGGAGGCCATTAACGTTACAATTAACTATCATTTTTGCGTCGGATTCTAAAATCTAGACTTACAAGAGAACGACCATAAGGTGCCCGAGGCAGCATTAGACCCTTGGAGACAAGTCGGCTGGAGGACGATGTATTGAATCTCGACGCAATTTGAGAGTTCTATCGTCATCAGGAGGCGCTGACTGTTACTATTCACTGTCACTTTCTCGTCGGATTCGAAAATCTAGACTTACAGGAGAAGGATCATATGGTGCCCGAGGCAGCAACAGACCCTTGGAGACATGTCGGCTGGAGGCCGATGTATTGAATATCGACGCAATTTGAGTGTTCCATCGGCATTAGGAGGCCCTGAACGTTATAATTAACTATCATTTTTGCGTCGGATTCGATAATCTAAACTCACAGGAGAACGACCATAAGGTGCCCGAGGCAGCAATAGACCTTTGGAGACAAGTCGGCTGGAGGACGATGTATTGAATCTCGACGCAATTTGAGAGTTCCATCGTCATTAGGCGGCCCTGAACGTTACAATTAACTATCATTTTTGCGTCGGATTCGAAAATCTAGACTTACAAGAGAACGACCATAAAGTGCCCGAGGCAGCATTAGATCCTTGGAGACAAGTCGGCAGGAGGACGATGTATTGGATCGCAACGCAATTTTAGTGTTCCATCGTCATTAGCAGGCCCTGAATGTTACAATTAACTATCATTTTTGCGTCGGATTCGAAAATCTAGACTCACAGGAGAACGACCATAAGGTGCCCGAGGCATCAATAGACCCTTGGATACAAGTCGGCTGGAGGACGATGAATTGGATCGCGACGCAATTTGAGTCTTCTATCGTCATTAGGAGGCGCTGAACGTTACAATTCACTATCATTTATGCGTCGGATTCGAAAATCTAGACTCACAGGAGAAGGACCATGTAATGCCCGAGGCAGCGATATCCCCTTGGAGACAAGTCGGCTGGAGGACGATGTATTGAATCTCGACGCAATTTGAGTGTTCCATCGTCATTACAAGGCCCTGAACGTTACAATTAACTATCATTTTTGCGTCGGATTCGAAAATCTAGACTCACAGGAGAACGACCATAAGGTGCCCGAGGCAGCAATAGACCCTTGGAGACCAGTCGGCTGGAGGACGATGTATTGGATCGCAACGCAATTTGAGTCTTCTATCGTCATTAGGAGGCGCTGAACGTTACAATTAACTATCGTTTTTGCGTCGGATTCGAAAATCTAGACTCACAGGACAACGACCATAAGGTGCCCGAGGCAGCAATAGACCCCTGGAGACAAGTCCCCTGGAATCCGATGTATTGAATCTCGACGCAATTTGAGTGTTCCATCGGCATTAGGAGGCCCTGAACGTTGTAATTAACTATCATTTTTGCGTCGGATTCGATAATCTAAACTCACAGGAGAACGACCATAAGGTGCCCGAGGCAGCAATAGACCCTTGGAGACAAGTCGGCTGGAGGCCGATGTATTGATTCTCGACGCAATTTGAGTGTTCCATCGTCATTACAAGGCCCTGAACGTTACAATTAACTATCATTTTTGCGTGGGATTCGAAAATCTAGACTCACAGGAGAACGACCATAAGGTGCCCGAGGCAGCAATAGACCCTTGGAGACAAGTCGGCTGGAGGCCGATGTATTGAATCTCGACGCAATTTGAGTGTTCCATCGTCATTACAAGGCCCTGAACGTTACAATTAACTATCATTTTTGCGTCGGATTCGAAAATCTAGACTCACAGGAGAACGACCATAAGGTGCCCGAGGCAGCAATAGACCCTTGGAGCCAAGTCGGCTGGAGGCCGATGTATTGATTCTCGACGCAATTTGAGTGTTCCATCGTCATTACAAGGCCCTGAACGTTACAATTAACTATCATTTTTGCGTCGGATTCGAAAATCTACTCACAGGAGAAGTTCATACGGTGCTCGAGACAGTAATATCCCTTTGGAGACAATTCCGCTGGAGGCCGATGTATTGAATCTCGACTTAATTTGAGAGTCCCATCGGCATTAGGAGGCCATTAACGTTACAATTAACTATCATTTTTGCGTCGGATTCTAAAATCTAGACTTACAAGAGAACGACCATAAGGTGCCCGAGGCAGCATTAGACCCTTGGAGACAAGTCGGCTGGAGGACGATGTATTGAATCTCGACGCAATTTGAGAGTTCTATCGTCATCAGGAGGCGCTGACTGTTACTATTCACTATCACTTTCTCGTCGGATTCGAAAATCTAGACTTACAGGAGAAGGATCATATGGTGCCCTAGGCAGCAACAGACCCTTGGAGACATGTCGGCTGGAGGCCGATGTATTGAATATCGACGCAATTTGAGTGTTCCATCGGCATTAGGAGGCCCTGAACGTTACAATTAACTATCATTTTTGCGTCGGATTCGATAATCTAAACTCACAGGAGAACGACCATAAGGTGCCCGAGGCAGCAATAGACCTTTGGAGACAAGTCGGCTGGAGGACGATGTATTGAATCTCGACGCAATTTGAGAGTTGCATCGTCATTAGGCGGCCCTGAACGTTACAATTAACTATCATTTTTGCGTCGGATTCGAAAATCTAGACTTACAAGAGAACGACCATAAAGTGCCCGAGGCAGCATTAGATCCTTGGAGACAAGTCGGCAGGAGGACGATGTAGTGAATCTCGACGCAATTTGAGTGTTCCATCGTCATTACAAGGCCCTGAACGTTACAATTAACTATCATTTTTGCGTCGGATTCGAAAATCTACTCACAGGAGAAGTTCATACGGTGCTCGAGACAGTAATATCCCCTTGGAGACAATTCCGCTGGAGGCCGATGTATTGAATCTCGACGCAATTTGAGAGTCCCATCGGCATTAGGAGGCCATTAACGTTACAATTAACTATCATTTTTGCGTCGGATTCTAAAATCTAGACTTACAAGAGAACGACCATAAGGTGCCCGAGGCAGCATTAGACCCTTGGAGACAAGTCGGCTGGAGGACGATGTATTGAATCTCGACGCAATTTGAGAGTTCTATCGTCATCAGGAGGCGCTGACTGTTACTATTCACTATCACTTTCTCGTCGGATTCGAAAATCTAGACTTACAGGAGAAGGATCATATGGTGCCCTAGGCAGCAACAGACCCTTGGAGACATGTCGGCTGGAGGCCGATGTATTGAATATCGACGCAATTTGAGTGTTCCATCGGCATTAGGAGGCCCTGAACGTTATAATTAACTATCATTTTTGCGTCGGATTCGATAATCTAAACTCACAGGAGAACGACCATAAGGTGCCCGAGGCAGCAATAGACCTTTGGAGACAAGTCGGCTGGAGGACGATGTATTGAATCTCGACGCAATTTGAGAGTTCCATCGTCATTAGGCGGCCCTGAACGTTACAATTAACTATCACTTTTGCGTCGGATTCGAAAATCTAGACTTACAAGAGAACGACCATAAAGTGCCCGAGGCAGCATTAGATCCTTGGAGACAAGTCGGCAGGAGGACGATGTATTGGATCGCAACGCAATTTTAGTGTTCCATCGTCATTAGGAGGCCCTGAATGTTACAATTAACTATCATTTTTACGTCGGATTCGAAAATCTAGACTCACAGGACAACGACCATAAGGTGCCCGAGGCAGCAATAGACCCTTGGAGACAAGTCGGCTGGAGGCCGATGTATTGAATCTCGACGCAATTTGAGTGTTTCATCGGCATTAGGAGGCCCTGAACGTTAAAATTAACTATCATTTTTGCGTCGGATTCGATAATCTAAACTCACAGGAGCACGACCATACGGTGCCCGAGACAGCAACACACCCTTGGAGACAAGTCGGCTGGAGGACGATGTATTGAATCACGACGCAATTTGAGTGTTCCATCGTCATTACATGACCCTGAACGTTACAATTAACTATCATTTTTGCGTCGGATTCGAACATCTAGACTCACAGGAGAACGACCATAAGGTGCCCGAGGCATCAATAGACCCTTGGATACAAGTCGGCTGGAGGACGATGTATTGGATCGCGACGCAATTTGAGTCTTCTATCGTCATTAGGAGGCGCTGAACGTTACAATTCACTATCATTTATGCGTCGGATTCGAAAATCTAGACTCAAAGGAGAAGGACCATGTAATGCCCGAGGCAGCGATATCCCCTTGGAGACAAGTCGGCTGGAGGACGATGTATTGAATCTCGACGCAATTTGAGTGTTCCATCGTCATTACAAGGCCCTGAACGTTACAATTAACTATCATTTTTGCGTCGGATTCGAAAATCTAGACTCACAGGAGAACGACCATAAGGTGCCCGAGGCAGCAATAGACCCTTGGAGACCAGTCGGCTGGAGGACGATGTATTGGATCGCAACGCAATTTGAGTCTTCTATCGTCATTAGGAGGCGCTGAACGTTACAATTCACTATCATTTTTGCGTCGGATTCGAAAATCTAGACTCACAGGAGAAAGATCATATTGTGGCCAAGTCAGCAATATCCCCTTGGAGACAAGTCGGCTGGAGGACGATGTATTGAATCTCGACGCAATTTGAGTGTCCCATCGTCATTACAAGGCCCTAAACGTTACAATTAACTATCATTTTTTCGTCGGATTCGATAATCTAAACTCACAGGAGAACGACCATAAGGTGCCCGAGGCAGCAACAGACCCTTGGAGACAAGCCGGCGGGAGGCCGATGTATTGAATCTCGACGCAATTTGAGTGTTCCATCGACATTACAAGGCCCTGAACGTTACAATTAACTATCGTTTTTGCGTCGGATTCGAAAATCTAGACTCACAGGACAACGACCATAAGGTGCCCGAGGCAGCAATAGACCCCTGGAAACAAGTCCCCTGGAGGCCGATGTATTGAATCTCGACGCAATTTGAGTGTTCCATCGGCATTAGGAGGCCCTGAACGTTACAATTAACTATCATTTTTGCGTCGGATTCGATAATCTAAACTCACAGGAGAACGACCATAAGGTGCCCGAGGCAGCAATAGACCCTTGGAGACAAGTCGGCTGGAGGCCGATGTATTGAATCTCGACGCAATTTGAGTGTTCCATCGGCATTAGGAGGCCCTGAACGTTAAAATTAACTATCATTTTTGCGTCGGATTCGATAATCTAAACTCACAGGAGCACGACCATACGGTGCCCGAGGCAGCAACAGACCCTTGGAGACAAGTCGGCTGGAGGACGATGTATTGAATCTCGACGCAATTTGAGTGTTCCATCGTCATTACAAGGCCCTGAACGTTACAATTAACTATCATTTTTGCGTCGGATTCGAACATCTAGACTCACAGGAGAACGACCATAAGGTGCCCGAGGCATCAATAGACCCTTGGATACAAGTCGGCTGGAGGACGATGTATTGGATCGCGACGCAATTTGAGTCTTCTATCGTCATTAGGAGGCGCTGAACGTTACAATTCACTATCATTTATGCGTCGGATTCGAAAATCTAGACTCACAGGAGAAGGACCATGTAATGCCCGAGGCAGCGATATCCCCTTGGAGACAAGTCGGCTGGAGGACGATGTATTGAATCTCGACGCAATTTGAGTGTTCCATCGTCATTACAAGGCCCTGAACGTTACAATTAACTATCATTTTTGCGTCGGATTCGAAAATGTAGACTCACAGGAGAACGACCATAAGGTGCCCGAGGCAGCAATAGACCCTTGGAGACCAGTCGGCTGGAGGACGATGTATTGGATCGCAACGCAATTTGAGTCTTCTATCGTCATTAGGAGGCGCTGAACGTTACAATTCACTATCATTTTTGCGTCGGATTCGAAAATCTAGACTCACAGGAGAAAGATCATATTGTGGCCAAGTCAGCAATATCCCCTTGGAGACAAGTCGGCTGGAGGACGATGTATTGAATCTCGACGCAATTTGAGAGTTCTGTCGTCATCAGGAGGCGCTGAACGTTACTATTCACTATCATTTTTTCGTCGGATTCGATAATCTAAACTCACAGGAGTACGACCATAAGGTGCCCGAGGCAGCAACAGACCCTTGGAGACAAGCCGGCGGGAGGCCGATGTATTGAATCTCGACGAAATTTGAGTGTTCCATCGTCATTACAAGGCCCTGAACGTTACAATTAACTATCGTTTTTGCGTCGGATTCGAAAATCTAGACTCACAGGACAACGACCATAAGGTGCCCGAGGCAGCAATAGACCCCTGGAGACAAGTCCCCTGGAATCCGATGTATTGAATCTCGTCGCAATTTGAGTGTTCCATCGGCATTAGGAGGCCCTGAACGTTATAATTAACCATCATTCTTGCGTCGGATTCGAAAATCTACTCACAGGAGAAGTTCATACGGTGCTCGAGACAGTAATATCCCCTTGGAGACAATTCCGCTGGAGGCCGATGTATTGAATCTCGACGCAATTTGAGAGTCCCATCGGCATTAGGAGGCCATTAACGTTACAATTAACTATCATTTTTGCGTCGGATTCTAAAATCTAGACTTACAAGAGAACGACCATAAGGTGCCCGAGGCAGCATTAGACCCTTGGAGACAAGTCGGCTGGAGGACGATGTATTGAATCTCGACGCAATTTGAGAGTTCTATCGTCATCAGGAGGCGCTGACTGTTACTATTCACTATCACTTTCTCGTCGGATTCGAAAATCTAGACTTACAGGAGAAGGATCATATGGTGCCCTAGGCAGCAACAGACCCTTGGAGACATGTCGGCTGGAGGCCGATGTATTGAATATCGACGCAATTTGAGTGTTCCATCGGCATTAGGAGGCCCTGAACGTTGTAATTAACTATCATTTTTGCGTCGGATTCGATAATCTAAACTCACAGGAGAACGACCATAAGGTGCCCGAGGCAGCAATAGACCTTTGGAGACAAGTCGGCTGGAGGACGATGTATTGAATCTCGACGCAATTTGAGAGTTCCATCGTCATTAGGCGGCCCTGAACGTTACAATTAACTATCATTTTTGCGTCGGATTCGAAAATCTAGACTTACAAGAGAACGACCATAAAGTGCCCGAAACAGCATTAGATCCTTGGAGACAAGTCGGCAGGAGGACGATGTATTGAATCTCGACGCAATTTGAGTGTTCCATCGTCATTACAAGGCCCTGAACGTTACAATTAACTATCATTTTTGCGTCGGATTCGAAAATCTACTCACAGGAGAAGTTCATACGGTGCTCGAGACAGTAATATCCCCTTGCAGACAATTCCGCTGGAGGCCGATGTATTGAATCTCGACGCAATTTGAGAGTCCCATCGGCATTAGGAGGCCATTAACGTTACAATTAACTATCATTTTTGCGTCGGATTCTAAAATCTAGACTTACAAGAGAACGACCATAAGGTGCCCGAGGCAGCATTAGACCCTTGGAGACAAGTCGGCTGGAGGACGATGTATTGAATCTCGACGCAATTTGAGAGGTCTATCGTCATCAGGAGGCGCTGACTGTTACTATTCACTATCACTTTCTCGTCGGATTCGAAAATCTAGACTTACAGGAGAAGGATCATATGGTGCCCTAGGCAGCAACAGACCCTTGGAGACATGTCGGCTGGAGGCCGATGTATTGAATATCGACGCAATTTGAGTGTTCCATCGGCATTAGGAGGCCCTGAACGTTGTAATTAACTATCATTTTTGCGTCGGATTCGATAATGTAAACTCACAGGAGAACGACCATAAGGTGCCCGAGGCAGCAATAGACCTTTGGAGACAAGTCGGCTGGAGGACGATGTATTGAATCTCGACGCAATTTGAGAGTTCCATCGTCATTAGGCGGCCCTGAACGTTACAATTAACTATCATTTTTGCGTCGGATTCGAAAATCTAGACTTACAAGAGAACGACCATAAAGTGCCCGAAACAGCATTAGATCCTTGGAGACAAGTCGGCAGGAGGACGATGTATTGAATCTCGACGCAATTTGAGTGTTCCATCGTCATTACAAGGCCCTGAACGTTACAATTAACTATCATTTTTGCGTCGGATTCGAAAATCTACTCACAGGAGAAGTTCATACGGTGCTCGAGACAGTAATATCCCCTTGCAGACAATTCCGCTGGAGGCCGATGTATTGAATCTCGACGCAATTTGAGAGTCCCATCGGCATTAGGAGGCCCTGAACGTTATAATTAACTATCATTTTTGCGTCGGATTCGATAATCTAAACTCACAGGAGAACGACCATAAGGTGCCCGAGGCAGCAATAGACCTTTGGAGACAAGTCGGCAGGAGGACGATGTATTGGATCGCAACGCAATTTTAGTGTTCCATCGTCATTAGGAGGCCCTGAATGTTACAATTAACTATCATTTTTGCGTCGGATTCGAAAATCTAGACTCACAGGACAACGACCATAAGGTGCCCGAGGCAGCAATAGACCCTTGGAGACAAGTCGGCTGGAGGCCGATGTATTGAATCTCGACGCAATTTGAGTGTTCCATCGGCATTAGGAGGCCCTGAACGTTAAAATTAACTACCATTTTTGCGTCGGATTCGATAATCTAAACTCACAGGAGCACGTCCATACGGTGCCCGAGGCAGCAACACACCCCTGGAGACAAGTCGGCTGGAGGACGATGTATTGAATCTCGACGCAATTTGAGTGTTCCATCGTCATTACATGGCCCTGAACGTTACAATTAACTATCATTTTTGCGTCGGATTCGAACATCTAGACTCACAGGAGAACGACCATAAGGTGCCCGAGGCATCAATAGACCCTTGGATACAAGTCGGCTGGAGGACGATGTATTGGATCGCGACGCAATTTGAGTCTTCTATCGTCATTAGGAGGCGCTGAACGTTACAATTCACTATAATTTATGCGTCGGATTCGAAAATCTAGACTCACAGGAGAAGGACCATGTAATGCCCGAGGCAGCGATATCCCCTTGGAGACAAGTCGGCTGGAGGACGATGTATTGAATCTCGACGCAATTTGAGGGTTCCATCGTCATTACAAGGCCCTGAACGTTACAATTAACTATCATTTTTGCGTCGGATTCGAAAATCTAGACTCACAGGAGAACGACCATAAGGTGCCCGAGGCAGCAATAGACCCTTGGAGACCAGTCGGCTGGAGGACGATGTATTGGATCGCAACGCAATTTGAGTCTTCTATCGTCATTAGGAGGCGCTGAACGTTACAAATCACTATCATTTTTGCGTCGGATTCGAAAATCTAGACTCACAGGAGAAAGATCATATTGTGGCCAAGTCAGCAATATCCCCTTGGAGACAAGTCGGCTGGAGGACGATGTATTGAATCTCGACGCAATTTTAGAGTTCTGTCGTCATCAGGAGGCGCTGAACGTTACTATTCACTATCATTTTTGCGTCGGATTCGAAAATCTAGACTTACAGGAGAAGGATCATATGGTGCCCGAGGCAGCAACAGACCCTTGGAGACAAGTCGGCTGGAGACCGATGTATTGAATATCGACGCAATTCGAGTGTTCCATCGTCATTAGGAGGCCCTAAACGTTACAATTTACTATAATTTTTGCGTCGGATTTGATAATCTAAACGCACAGGAGATGGACCATAAGGTGCCCGAGGCAGCATTAGACCCTTGGAGACAAGTCGGCTGGAGGACGATGTATTGAATCTCGACGCAATTTGAGTGTCCCATTGTCATTACAAGGCCCTAAACGTTACAATTAACTATCATTTTTTCGTCGGATTCGATAATCTAAAATCACAGGAGAACGACCATAAGGTGCCCGAGGCAGCAACAGACCCTTGGAGACAAGCCGGCGGGAGGCCGATGTATTGAATCTCGACGCAATTTGAGTGTTCCATCGTCATTACAAGGCCCTGAACGTTACAATTAACTATCGTTTTTGCGTCGGATTCGAAAATCTAGACTCACAGGACAACGACCATAAGGTGCCCGAGGCAGCAATAGACCCCTGGAGACAAGTCCCCTGGAGGCCGATGTATTGAATCTCGACGCAATTTGAGCGTTCCATCGGCATTAGGAGGCCCTGAACGTTACAATTAACTATCATGTTTGCGTCGGATTCGATAATCTAAACTCACAGGAGAACGACCATAAGGTGCCCGAGGCAGCAATAGACCCTTGGAGACAAGTCGGCTGGAGGCCGATGTATTGAATCTCGACGCAATTTGAGTGTTCCATCGACATTACAAGGCCCTGAACGTTACAATTAACTATCATTTTTGCGTGGGATTCGAAAATCTAGACTCACAGGAGAACGACCATAAGGTGCCCGAGGCAGCAATAGACCCTTGGAGACAAGTCGGCTGGAGGCCGATGTATTGAATCTCGACGCAATTTGAGTGTTCCATCGTCATTACAAGGCCCTGAACGTTACAATTAACTATCATTTTTGCGTCGGATTCGAAAATCTAGACTCACAGGAGAACGACCATAAGGTGCCCGAGGCAGCAATAGACCCTTGGAGACAAGTCGGCTGGAGGCCGATGTATTGAATCTCGACGCAATTTGAGTGTTCCATCGTCATTACAAGGCCCTGAACGTTACAATTAACTATCATTTTTGCGTCGGATTCGAAAATCTACTCACAGGAGAAGTTCATACGGTGCTCGAGACAGTAATATCCCCTTGGAGACATTTCCGCTGGAGGCCGATGTATTGAATCTCGATGCAATTTGAGAGTCCCATCGGCATTAGGAGGCCATTAGCGTTACAATTAACTATCATTTTTGCGTCGGATTCTAAAATCTAGACTTACAAGAGAACGACCATAAGGTGCCCGAGGCAGCATTAGACCCTTGGAGACAAGTCGGCTGGAGGACGATGTATTGAATCTCGACGCAATTTGAGAGTTCTATCGTCATCAGGAGGCGCTGACTGTTACTATTCACTATCACTTTCTCGTCGGATTCGAAAATCTAGACTTACAGGATGAGGATCATATGGTGCCCGAGGCATCAACAGACCCTTGGAGACATGTCGGCTGGAGGCCGATGTATTGAATATCGACGCAATTTGAGTGTAACATCGTCATTAGGAGGCCCTAAACGTTACAATTAACTATAATTTTTGCGTCGGATTCGATAATCTAAGCTCACAGGAGAACGACCATAAGGTGCCCGAGGCAGCATTAGACCCTTGGAGACAAGTCGGCTGGAGTACGATGTATTGAATCTCGACGCAATTTCAGTGTCCCATCGTCATTACAAGGCCCTAAACGTTACAATTAACTATCATTTTTGCGTCGGATTCGATAATCTAAACTCACAGGAGAACGACCATAAGGTGCCCGAGGCAGCAACAGACCCTTGGAGACAGGTCGGCGGGAGGCCGATGTATTGAATCTCGACGCAATTTGAGTGTTCCATCGTCATTACAAGGCCCTGAACGTTACAGTTAACTATCATTTTTGCGTCGGATTCGAATACCTAAACTCACAGGACAATGACCAAAAGGTGCCCGAAGCAGCAATAGACACCTGGAGACAAGTCGGCTGGAGGCCGATGTATTGAATATCGACGCAATTTGAGTGTTCCATCGGCATTAGGAGGCCCTGAACGTTATAATTAACTATCATTTTTGCGTCGGATTCGATAATCTAAACTCACAAGAGAACGACCATAAGGTGCCCGAGGCAGCAATAGACCTTTGGAGACAAATCGGCTGTAGGACGATGTATTGAATCTCGACGCAATTTGAGAGTTCCATCGTCATTAGGCGGCCCTGAACGTTACAATTAACTATCATTTTTGCGTCGGATTCGAAAATCTAGACTTACAAGAGAACGACCATAAAGTGCCCGAGGCAGCATTAGATCCTTGGAGACAAGTCGGCTGGAGGACGATGTATTGGATCGCGACGCAATTTTAGTGTTCCATCGTCATTAGGAGGCCCTGAATGTTACAATTAACTATCATTTTTGCGTCGGATTCGAAAATCTAGACTCACAGGACAACGACCATAAGGGGCCCGAGGCAGCAATAGACCCTTGGAAACAAGTTGGCTGGAGGCCGATGTATTGAATCTCGGCGCAATTTGAGTGTTCCATCGGCTTTAGGAGGCTCTGAACGTTATAATTAACTATCATTTTTGCGTCGGATTCGATAATCTAAACTCACAGGAGCACGACCATACGGTGCCCGAGGCAGCAACAGACCCTTGGAGACAAGTCGGCTGGAGGACGATGTATTGAATCTCGACGCAATTTGAGTGTTCCATCGTCATTACAAGGCCCTGAACGTTACAATTAACTATCATTTTTGCGTCGGATTCGAAAATCTAGACTCACAGGAGAACGACCATAAAGTGCCCGAGGCAGCATTAGACCCTTGGAGACAAGTCGGCTGGAGGACGATGTATTGGATCGCGACGCAATTTGAGTGTTCCATCGTCATTAGGAGGCCCTGAATGTTACAATTAACTATCAGTTATATGTCGGAATGGAAAATAGATACTCACAGGAGAAGGATCATATTGTGCCCGAGACAGCAATATCCCCTTGGAGACAAGTCGGCTGGAGGACGAAGTATTGAATCTCGACGCATTTTGAGTGTCCCATCGTCATTAGGAGGCCCTAAACGTTACAATTAACTATCATTTTTGCGTCGGATTCGATAATCTAAACTCACAGGGGAGCGACCATACTGTGCCCGAGGCAGCTATTGACCCTTGGAGACAAGTCGGTTGGAGGACGATGTATTGGATCGCGACGCAAAATGAGTGTTCCATCGTCATTAGGAGGCCCTGAATGTTACAATTAACTATCAGTTTTTCGTCGAATTCGAAAATCTAAACTCACAGGAGAACGACCATAAGGTGCCCGAGGCAGCAATAGACCGTTGGGGACAAGTCGGCTGGAGGCCGATGTATTGAATCTTGACGCAATTTGAGTGTTCCATCGTCATTACAAGGCCCTGAACCTTACAATTAACTATCAGTTTCGCATCGGATTCGAAAATCTACTCACAGGAGAAGTTCATACGGTGCTCGACACAGCAATATACCCCTTGGAGACAAATCGGCTGGAGGACGATGTATTGAATCTCGACGCAATTTGAGTCTTCTATCGTCATTAGGAGGCGCTGAACGTTACCATTCACTATCATTTTTGCGTCGGATTCGAAGATCTAGACTCACAGGAGAAAGATCATATTGTGCCCGAGACAGCAATATACCCTTGGAGACAAGTCGGTTGGAGGACGATGTATTGAATCTCGACGCAATTTGAGAGTTCTATCGTCATCAGGAGGCGCTGAACGTTACTATTCACTATCATTTTTGCGTCGGATTCGATAATCTAAACTCACAGGAGAACGACCATAAGGTGCCCGAGGCAGCATTAGACCCTTGGAGACAAGTCGGCTGGAGGACGATGTATTGAATCTCGACGCAATTTAAGTGTCCCATCGTCATTACAAGGCCTTAAACGTTACAATTAACTATCATTTTTGCGTCGGATTCGATAATCTAAACTCACAGGAGAACAACCATAAGGGGCCCGAGGCAGCAACAGACCCTTGGAGACAAGTCGGCGGGAGGCCGATGTATTGAATCTCGACGCAATTTGAGTGTTCCATCGTCATTACAAGGCCCTGAACGTTACAATTAACTATCATTTTTGCGTCGGATTCGAAAATCTACACTCACAGGACAACGACCATAAGGTGCCCGAGGCAGCAATAGACCCCTGGAGACAAGACGGCTGGAGGCCGATGTATTGAATCTCGACGCAATTTGAGTCTTCCATCGGCATTAGGAGACCCTGAACGTTATAATTAACTATCATTTTTGCGTCGGATTCGATAATCTAAACTTACAGGAGAACGACCATAAGGTGCCCGAGGCAGCAATAGACCCTTGGAGACAAGTCGGCTGGAGGCCGATGTATTGAATCTCGACGCAATTTGAGTGTTCCATCGTCATTACAATGCCCTGAACGTTACAATTAACTATCATTTTTGCGTCGGGTTCGAAAATCTAGACTAACAGGAGAACGACCATAAGGTGCCCGAGGCAGCAATAGACCCTTGGAGACAAGTCGGCTGGAGGCCGATGTATTGAATCTCGACGCAGTTTGAGTGTTCCATCGGCATTAGGAGGCCCTGAACGTTACAATTAACTATCATTTTTGCGTCGGGTTCGAAAATCTAGACTCACAGGAGAACGACCATAATGTGCCCCTAGGCTGCAATAGACCCTTGGAGACAAGTCGGCTGGAGGACGATGTATTGAATCTCGACGCAATTTGAGAGTTAGATCGTCATTAGGCGGCCCTGAGCGTTTCAATTAACTATCATTCTTGCGTCGGATTCGATAATCTAGTCTTACAAGAGAACAACCATAAAGTCCCCGAGGCAGCATTAGATCCTTCGAGACAAGTCGGCTGGAGGACGATGTATTGGATCGCGACTCAATTTGAGTGTTCCATCGTCATTAGGAGGCCCTGAATGTTACAATTAACTATCATTTTTGTGTCGGATTCGAATATCTAGACTCACAGGAGAACGACCATAAGGTGCCCGAGGCAGGAATAGACCCTTGGAGACAATTCGGCTGGAGGCCGATGTATTGAATCTCGACGAAATTTGAGTGTTCCATCGGCATTAGGAGGCCCTGAACGTTAAAATTAACTATCATTTTTGCGTCGGATTCGATAATCTAAACTCACAGGAGAACGACCATACGGTGCCCGAGGCAGCAACAGACCCTTGGAGACAAGTCGGCTGGAGGACGATGTATTGAATCTCGACGCAATTTGAGTGTTCCATCGTCATTACAAGGCCCTGAACGTTACAATTAACTATAATTTTTCCGTCGGATTCGAAAATCTAGACTCACAGAAGAACGACCATAAGGTGCCCGAGGCAGCAATATCCCCTTGGAGACCAGTCGGCTGGAGGACGATGTATTGGATCGCGACGCAATTTGAGTCTTCTATCGTCATTAGGAGGCGCTGAACGTTACAATTCACTATCATTTTTGCGTCGGATTCGAAAATCTAGACTCACAGGAGAAAGATCATATTGTGGCCAAGACAGCAATATCCCCTTGGAGACAAGTCGGCTGGAGGACGATGTATTGAATCTCGACGCAATTTGAGAGTTCTGTCGTCATCAGGAGGCGCTGAACGTTACTATTCACTATCATTTTTGCGTCGGATTCGAAAATCTAGACTTACAGGAGAAGGATCATATGGTGCCCGAGGCAGCAACAGACCCTTGGAAACAAGTCGGCTGGAGGCCGATGTATTGAATATCGACGCAATTTGAGTGTTCCGTCGTCATTAGGAGGCCCTAAACGTTACAATTTACTATAATTTTTGCGTCGGATTCGATAATCTAAACTCAGAGGAGATCGACCATAAGGTGCCCGAGGCAGCATTAGACCCTTGGAGACAAGTCGGCTGGAGGACGATGTATTGAATCTCGACGCAATTTGAGTGTCCCATCGTCATTACAAGGTCCTAAACGTTACAATAAACTACCATTTTTTCGTCGGATTCGATAATCTAAACTCACAGGAGAACGACCATAAGGTGCCCGAGGCAGCAATAGACCCCTGGAGACAAGTCGGCTGGAGGCCGATGTATTGAATCTCGACGCAATTTGAGTGTTCCATCGGCATTAAGAGGCCCTGAACGTTATAATTAACTATCATTTTTGCGTCGGATTCGATAATCCAAACTCACAGGAGAACGACCATAAGGTGCCCGAGGCAGCAATAGACCCTTGGAGACAAGTCGGCTGTAGGCCGATGTATTGAATCTCGACGCAATTTGAGTGTTCCATCGTCAGTACAAGGCCCTGAACGTTACAATTAACTATCATTTTTGCGTCGGATTCGAAAATCTAGACTCACAGGAGAACGACCATAAGGTGCCCGAGGCAGCTATAGACCCTTGGAGACAAGTCGGCTGGAGGCCGATGTATTGAATCTCGACGCAATTTGAGAGTCCCATCGGCATTAGGAGGCCATTAACGTTACAATTAACTATCATTTTTGCGTCGGATTCTAAAATCTAGACTTACAAGAGAACGACCATAAGGTGCCCGAGGCAGCATTAGACCCTTGGAGACAAGTCGGCTGGAGGACGATGTATTGAATCTCGATTCAATTTGAGAGTTCTATCGTCATCAGGAGGCGCTGAGCGTTACTATTCACTATCACTTTTGCGTCGGATTCGAAAATCTAGACTTACAGGAGAAGGATCATTTGGTGCCCGAGGCAGCAACAGACCCTTGGAGACAAGTCGGCGGGAGGCCGATGTATTGAATCTTGACGCAATTTGAGTGTTCCATCGTCATTACAAGGCCCTGAACGTTACAGTTAACTATCATTTTTGCGTCGGATTCGAAAATCTAGACTCACAGGACAACGACCACAAGGTGCCCGAGGCAGCAATAGACCCTTGGAGATAAGTCGGCTGGAGGCCGATGTATTGAATCTCGACGCAATTTGAGTGTTCCATCGGCATTAGGAGGCCCTGAACGTTAAAATTAACTATCATTTTTGCGTCGGATTCGATAATCTAAACTCACAGGAGCACGAACACACGGTGCCCGAGGCAGCAACAGACCCTTGGAGACAAGTGGGCTGGAGGCCGATGTATTGAATCTCGACGCAATTTGAGTGTTCCATCGGCATTAGGAGGCCCTGAACGTTATAATTAACTATCATTTTTGCGTCGGATTCGATAATCTAAACTCACAGGAGAACGACCATAAGGTGCCCGAGGCAGCAATAGACCCTTGGAGACAAGTCGGCTGGAGGCCGATGTATTGAATCTCGACGCAATTTGAGTGTTCCATCGTCATTACAAGGCCCTGAACGTTACAATTAACTATCATTTTTGCGTCGGATTCGAAAATCTAGACTCACAGGAGAACGACCATAAGGTGCCCGAGGCAGCAATAGACCCTTGGAGACAAGTCGGCTGGAGGCCGATGTATTGAATCTCGACGCAATTTGAGAGTCCCATCGGCATTAGCTGGCCATTAACGTTACAATTAACTATCATTTTTGCGTCGGATTCTAAAATCTAGACTTACAAGAGAACGACCATAAGGTGCCTGAGGCAGCATTAGACCCTTGGAGACAAGTCGGCTGGAGGACGATGTATTGAATCTCGATTCAATTTGAGAGTTCTATCGTCATCAGGTGGCGCTGAGCGTTACTATTCACTATCACTTTTGCGTCGGATTCGAAAATCTAGACTTACAGGAGAAGGATCATATGGTGCCCGAGGCAGCAACAGACCCTTGGAGACAAGTCGGCGGGAGGCCGATGTATTGAATCTCGACGCAATTTGAGTGTTCCATCGTCATTACAAGGCCCTGAACGTTACAGTTAACTATCATTTTTGCGTCGGATTCGAAAACCTAAACTCACAGGACAACGACCATAAGGTGCCCGACGCAGCAATAGACCCCTGGAGACAAGTCGGCTGGAGGCCGATGTATTGAATATCGACGCAATTTGAGTGTTCTATCGGCATTAGGAGGCCCAGAACGTTATAATTAACTTTCATTTTTGCGTCGGATTCGATAATCTAAACTCACAGGAGAACGACCATAAGGTGCCCGAGGCAACAATAGACCTTTGGAGACAAGTCGGCTGGAGGACGATGTATTGAATCTCGACGCATTTTGAGAGTTCCATCGTCATTAGGCGGCCCTGAACGTTACAATTAACTATCATTTTTGCGTCGGATTCGAAAATCTAGACTTACAGTAGAACGCCCATAAAGTGCCCGAGGCAGCATTAGATCCTTGGAGACAAGTCGGCTGGAGGCCGATGCATTGAATCTCGACGCAATTTGAGTGTTCCATCGTCATTACAAGGCCCTGAACGTTACAATTAACTATCATTTTTGCGTGGGATTCGAAAATCTAGACTCACAGGAGAACGACCATAAGGTGCCCGAGGCAGCAATAGACCCGTGGAGACAAGTCGGCTGGAGGCCGATGTATTGAATCTCGACGCAATTTGAGTGTTCCATCGTCATTACAAGGCCCTGAACGTTACAATTAACTATCATTTTTGCGTCGGATTCGAAAATCTAGACTCACAGGAGAACGACCATAAGGTGCCCGAGGCAGCAATAGACCCTTGGAGACAATTCCGCTGGAGGCCGATGTATTGAATCTCGACGCAATTTGAGAGTCCCATCGGCATTAGGAGGCCATTAACGTTACAATTAACTATCATTTTTGCGTCGGATTCTAAAATCTAGACTTACAAGAGAACGACCATAAGGTGCCCGAGGCAGCATTAGACCCTTGGAGACAAGTCGGCTGGAGGACGATGTATTGAATCTCGACGCAATTTGAGAGTTCTATCGTCATCAGGAGGCGCTGAGCGTTACTATTCACTATCACTTTCTCGTCGGATTCGAAAATCTAGACTTACAGGAGAAGGATCATATGGTGCCCGAGGCAGCAACAGACCCTTGGAGACATGTCGGCTGGAGGCCGATGTATTGAATCTCGACGCAATTTGTGTGTTCCATCGGCATTAGGAGGCCCTGAACGTTAAAATTAACGATCATTTTTGGGTCGGATTCTATAATCTAAACTCACAGGACAACGACCATAAGGTGCCCGACGAAGCAATAGACCCCTGGAGACAAGTCGGCTGGAGGCCGATGTATTGAATATCGACGCAATTTGAGTGTTCCATCGGCATTAGGAGGCCCTGAACGTTAAAATTAACTATCATTTTTGCGTCGGATTCGATAATCTAAACTCACAGGAGCACGACCATACGGTGCCCGAGGCAGCAACAGAACCTTGGAGACAAGTCGGCTGGACGACGATGTATTGAATCTCGACGCAATTTGAGAGTTCCATCGTCATTAGGCGGCCCTGAACGTTACAATTAACTATCAATTTTGCGTCGGATTCGAAAATCTAGACTTACAAGAGAATGACCATAAAGTGCCCGAGGCAGCATTAGATCCTTGGAGACAAGTCGGCTGGAGGACGATGTATTGGATCGCGACGCAATTTTAGTGTTCCATCGTCATTAGGAGGCCCTGAATGTTACAATTAACTATCATTTTTGCGTCGGATTCGAAAATCTAGACTCACAGGACAACGACCATAAGGTGCCCGAGGCAGCAATAGACCCTTGGAAACAAGTTGGCTGGAGGCCGATGTATTGAATCTCGGCGCAATTTGAGTGTTCCATCGGCATTAGGAGACCCTGAACGTTAAAATTAACTATCATTTTTGCGTCGGATTCGATAATCTAAACTCACAGGAGCACGAACATACGGTGCCCGAGGCAGCAACAGACCCTTGGAGACAAGTCGGCTGGAGGACGATGTATTGAATCTCGACGCAATTTGAGTGTTCCATCGTCATTACAAGGCCCTGAACGTTACAATTAACTATCATTTTTGCGTCGGATTCGAAAATCTAGACTCACAGGAGAACGACCATAAAGTGCCCGAGGCAGCATTAGACCCTTGGAGACAAGTCGGCTGGAGGACGATGTATTGGATCGCGACGCAGTTTGAGTGTTCCATCGTCATTAGGAGGCCCTGAATGTTACAATTAACTATCAGTTATGTGTCGGAATGGAAAATAGATACTCACAGGAGAAGGATCATATTGTGCCCGAGACAGCAATATCCCCTTGGAGACAAGTCGGCTGGAGGACGATGTATTGAATCTCGACGCAATTTGAGTGTCCCATCGTCATTAGGAGACCCTAAACGTTACAATTAACTATCATTTTTGCGTCGGATTCGATAATCTAAACTCACAGGGGAACGACCATACGGTGCCCGAGGCAGCTATTGACCCTTGGAGACAAGTCGGTTGGAGGACGATGTATTGGATCGCGACGCAAAATGAGTGTTCCATTGTCATTACAAGGCCCTGAACGTTACAATTAACTATCATTTTTGCGTCGGATTCGAAAATCTAGACTCACAGCAGACGAACCATTTGGTGCCCGAGGTAGCAATATCCCCTTGGAGACAAATCGGCTGGAGGACGATGTATTGAATCCCGACGCAATTTGAGTCTTCTATCGTCATTAGGAGGCGCTGAACGTTACAATTCACTATCATTTTTGCGTCGGATTCGAAAATCTAGACTCACAGGAGAAGGATCATATTGTGCCCGAGACAGCAATATCCCCTAGGAGACAAGTCGGCTGGAGGACGATGTATTGAATCTCGACGCATTTTGAGTGTCCCATCGTCATTAGGAGGCCCTAAACGTTACAATTAACTATCATTTTTGCGTCGGATTCGATAATCTAAACTCACAAGGGAGCGACCATACTGTGCCCGAGGCAGCAATTGACCCTTGGAGACAAGTCGGTTGGAGGACGATGTATTGGATCGCGACGCATAATGAGTGTTCCATTGTCATTACAAGGCCCTGAACGTTACAATTAACTATCATTTTTGCGTCGGATTCGAAAATCTAGACTCACAGGAGAACGACCATAAGGTGCCCGAGGCAGCAATAGACCCTTGGAGACAAGTCGGCTGGAGGCCGATGTATTGAATCTCGACGCAATTTGTGTGTTCCATCGGCATTAGGAGGCCCTGAACGTTAAAATTAACGATCATTTTTGCGTCGGATTCGATAATCTAAACTCACAGGAGAACGAACATACGGTGCCCGAGGCAGCAACAGACCCTTGGAGACAAGTCGGCTGGAGGCCGATGTATTGAATCTCGACGCAATTTGAGTGTTCCATCGGCATTAGGAAGCCCTGAACGTTAAAATTAACTATCATTTTTGCGTCGGATTCGAAAATCTACTCACAGGAGAAGTTCATACGGTGCTCGAGACAGTAATATCCCCTTGGAGACAATTCCGCTGGAGGTCGATGTATTGAATCTCGACGCAATTTGAGAGTTCCATCGGCATTAGGAGGCCATGAACGTTACAATTAACTATCATTTTTTCGTCGGATTCTAAAATCTAGACTTACAAGAGAACGACCATAAGGTGCCCGCGGCAGCATTAGACCCTTGGAGAAAAGTCGGCTGGAGGACGATGTATTGAATCTCGACGCAATTTGAAAGTTCTATCGTCATCAGGAGGCGCTGAACGTTACTATTCACTATCATTTTTGCGTCGGATTCGATAATCTAAACTCACAGGAGAACGACCATAAGGTGCCCGAGGCAGCATTAGACCCTTGGAGACAAGTCGGCTGGAGGACGATGTATTGAATCTCGACGCAATTTAAGTGTCCCATCCTCATTACAAGGCCTTAAACGTTACAATTAACTATCATTTTTGCGTCGGATTCGATAATCTAAACTCACAGGAGAACAACCATAAAGGGCCGGAGGCAGCAACAGACCCTTGGAGACAAGTCGGCGGGAGGCCGATGTATTGAATCTCGACGCAATTTGAGTGTTCCATCGTCATTACAAGGCCCTGAACGTTACAATTAACTATCATTTTTGCGTCGGATTCGAAAATCTACACTCACATGACAACGACCATAAGGTGCCCGAGGCAGCAATAGACCCCTGGAGACAAGTCGGCTGGAGGCCGATGTATTGAATCTCGACGCAATTTGAGTCTTCCATCGGCATTAGGAGGCCCTGAACGTTATAATTAACTATCATTTTTGCGTCGGATTCGATAGTCTAAACTTACAGGAGAACGACCATAAGGTGCCCGAGGTAGCAATAGACCCTTGGAGACAAGTCGGCTGGAGGCCGATGTATTGAATCTTGACGCAATAAGAGTGTTCCATCGTCATTACAATGCCCTGAACGTTACAATTAACTATCATTTTTGCGTCGGGTTCGAAAATGTAGACTAACAGGAGAACGACCATAAGGTGCCCGAGGCAGCAATAGACCCTTGGAGACAAGTCGGCTGGAGGCCGATGTATTGAATCTCGTCGCAGTTTGAGTGTTCCATCGGCATTAGGAGGCCCTGAACGTTACAATTAACTATCATTTTTGCGTCGGGTTCGAAAATCTAGACTCACAGGAGAACGACCATAATGTGCCCCTAGGCAGCAATAGACCCTTGGAGACAAGTCGGCTGGAGGACGATGTATTGAATCTCGACGCAATTTGAGAGTTAGATCGTCATTAGGCGGCCCTGAGCGTTACAATTAACTATCATTTTTGCGTCGGATTCGATAATCTAGTGTTACAAGAGAACGACCATAAAGTCCCCGAGGCAGCATTAGATCCTTGGAGACAAGTCGGCTGGAGGACGATGTATTGGATCGCGACGCAATTTGAGTGTTCCATCGTCATTAGGAGGCCCTGAATGTTACAATTAACTATCATTTTTGCGTCGGATTCGAATATCTAGACTCACAGGAGACGACCATAAGGTGCCCGAGGCAGGAATAGACCCTTGGAGACAATTCGGCTGGAGGCCGATGTATTGAATCTCGACGAAATTTGAGTGTTCCATCGGCATTAGGAGGCCCTGAACGTTATAATTAACTATCATTTTTGCGTCGGATTCGATAATCCAAACTCACAGGAGAACGACCATACGGTGCCCGAGGCAGCAACAGACCCTTGGAGACAAGTCGGCTGGAGGACGATGTATTGAATCTCGACGCAATTTGAGTGTTCCATCGTCATTACAAGGCCCTGAACGTTACAATTAACTATCATTTTTGCGTCGGATTCGAAAATCCAGACTCACAGAAGAACGACCATAAGGTGCCCGAGGCAGCAATATCCCCTTGGAGACCAGTCGGCTGGAGGACGATGTATTTTATCGCGACGCAATTTGAGTCTTCTATCGTCATTAGGAGGCGCTGAACGTTACAATTCACTATCATTTTTGCGTCGGATTCGAAAATCTAGACTCACAGGAGAAAGATCATATTGTGGTCAAGACAGCAATATCCCCTTGGAGACAAGTCGGCTGGAGGACGATGTATTGAATCTCGACGCAATTTGAGAGTTCTGTCGTCATCAGGAGGCGCTGAACGTTACTATTCACCATCATTTTTGCGTCGGATTCGAAAATCTAGACTTACAGGAGAAGGATCATATGGTGCCCGAGGCAGCAACAGACCCTTGGAGACAAGTCGGCTGGAGGCCGATGTATTGAATATCGACGCAATTTGAGTGTTCCATCGTCATTAGGAGGCCCTAAACGTTACAATTTACTATAATTTTTGCGTCGGATTCGATAATCTAAACTCACAGGAGATCGACCATAAGGTGCCCGAGGCAGCATTAGACCCTTGGAGACAAGTCGGCTGGAGGACGATGTATTGAATCTCGACGCAATTTGAGTGTCCCATCGTCATTACAAGGCCCTAAACGTTACAATAAACTATCATTTTATCGTCGGATTCGATAATCTAAACTCACAGGAGAACGACCATAAGGTGCCCGAGGCAGCAATAGACCCCTGGAGACATGTCGGCTGGAGGCCGATGTATTGAATCTCGACGCAATTTGAGTGTTCCATCGGCATTAGGAGGCCCTGAACGTTATAATTAACTATCATTTTTGCGTCGGATTCGATAATCCAAACTCACAGGAGAACGACCATAAGGTGCCCGAGGCAGCAATAGACCCTTGGAGACAAGTCGGCTGGAGGCCGATGTATTGAATCTCGACGCAATTTGAGTGTTCCATCGTCATTACAAGGCCCTGAACGTTACAATTAACTATCATTTTTGCGTCGGATTCGAAAATCTAGACTCACAGGAGAACGACCATAAGGTGCCCGAGGCAGCAATAGACCCTTGGAGACAAGTCGGCTGGAGGCCGATGTATTGAATCTCGACGCAATTTGAGAGTCCCATCGGCATTAGGAGGCCATTAACGTTACAATTAACTATCATTTTTGCGTCGGATTCTAAAATCTAGACTTACAAGAGAACGACCATAAGGTGCCCGAGGCAGCATAAGACCCTTGGAGACAAGTCGGCTGGAGGACGATGTATTGAATCTCGATTCAATTTGAGAGTTCTATCGTCATCAGGAGGCGCTGAGCGTTACTATTCACTATCACTTTTGCGTCGGATTCGAAAATCTAGACTTACAGGAGAAGGATCATATGGTGCCCGACGCAGCAACAGACCCTTGGAGACAAGTCGGCGGGAGGCCGATGTATTGAATCTCGACGCAATTTGAGTGTTCCATCGTCATTACAAGGCCCTGAACGTTACAGTTAACTATCATTTTTGCGTCGGATTCGAAAATCTAGACTTACAGGAGAACGCCCATAAAGTGCCCGAGGCAGCATTAGATCCTTGGAGACAAGTCGGCTGGAGGACGATGTATTGGATCGCGACGCAATTTTAGTGTTCCATCGTCATTAGGAGGCCCTGAATGTTACAATTAACTATCATTTTTGCGTCGGATTCGAAAATCTAGACTCACAGGACAACGACCATAAGGTGCCCGAGGCAGCAATAGACCCTTGGAGACAAGTCGGCTGGAGGCCGATGTATTGAATCTCGACGCAATTTGAGTGTTCCATCGGCATTAGGAGGCCCTGAACGTTAAAATTAACAATCATTTTTGCGTCGGATTCGATAATCTAAACTCACAGGAGCACGAACACACGGTGCCCGAGGCAGCAACAGACCCTTGGAGACAAGTCGGCTGGAGGACGATGTATTGAATCTCGACGCAATTTGAGTGTTCCATCGTCATTACAAGGCCCTGAACGTTACAATTAACTATCATTTTTGCGTCGGATTCGAAAATCTAGATTCACAGGAGAACGACCATAAGGTGCCCGAGGCATCAATAGACCCTTGGAGACAAGTCGGCTGGAGGACGATGAATTGGATCACGACGCAATTTGAGTCTTCTATCGTCATTAGGAGGCGCTGAACGTTACAATTCACTATCATTTATGCGTCGGATTCGAAAATCTAGACTCACAGGAGAAGGACCATGTGGTGCCCGAGGCAGCGATATCCCCTTGGAGACAAGTCGGCTGGAGGCCGATGTATTGAATCTCGACGCAATTTCAGTGTTCCATCGTCATTAGGAGGCCCTGAATGTTACAATTAACTATCAGTTATGTGTCGGAATGGAAAATAGATACTCACAGGAGAAGGATCATATTGTGCCCGAGACAGCAGTATCCCCTTGGAGGCAAGTCGGCTGGAGGACGATGCATTGAATCTCGACGCAATTTGATAGTTCTGTCGTCATCAGGAGGCGCTGAACGTTACTATTCACTATCATTTTTGCGTCGGATTCGAAAATCTAGACTTACAGGAGAAGGATCATATGGTGCCCGAGGCAGCAACAGACCCTTGGAGACAAGTCGGCTGGAGGCCGATGTATTGAATATCGACGCAATTTGAGTGTTCCATTGTCATTAGGAGGCCCTAAACGTTACAATTTACTATAATTTTTGCGTCGGATTCGATAATCTAAACTCACAGGAGATCGACCATAAGGTGCCCGAGGCAGCATTAGACCCTTGGAGACAAGTCGGCTGGAGGCCGATGTATTGAATCTCGACGCAATTTGAGTGTCCCATCGTCATTAAAAGGCCCTAAACGTTACAATTAACTATCATTTTTGCGTCGGATTCGAAAACCTAAACTCACAGGACAACGACCGTAAGGTGCCCGACGCAGCAATAGACCCCTGGAGACAAGTCGGCTGGAGGCCGATGTATTGAATATCGACGCAATTTGAGTGTTCCATCGGCATTAGGAGGCCCTGAACGTTATAATTAACTATCATTTTTGCGTCGGATTCGATAATCTAAACTCACAGGAGAACGACCATAAGGTGCCCGAGGCAGCAATAGACCTTTTGAGACAAGTCGGCTGGAGGACGATGTATTGAATCTCGACGCAATTTGAGAGTTCCATCGTCATTAGGCGGCCCTGGACGTTACAATTAACTATCATTTTTGCGTCGGATTCGAAAATCTAGACTTACAAGAGAACGACCATAAAGTGCCCGAGGCAGCATTAGATCCTTAGAGACAAGTCGGCTGGAGGACGATGTATTGAATCTCGACGCAGTTTGAGTGTTCCATCGGCATTAGGAGGCCCTGAACGTTACAATTAACTATCATTTTTGCGTCGGGTTCGAAAATCTAGACTCACAGGAGAACGACCATAATGTGCCCCTAGGCAGCAATAGACCCTTGGAGACAAGTCGGCTGGAGGACGATGTATTGAATCTCGACGCAATTTGAGAGTTAGATCGTCATTAGGCGGCCCTGAGCGTTACAATTAACTATCATTTTTGCGTCGGATTCGATAATCTAGTGTTACAAGAGAACGACCATAAAGTCCCCGAGGCAGCATTAGAACCTTGGAGACAAGTCGGCTGGAGGACGATGTATTGGATCGCGACGCAATTTGAGTGTTCCATCGTCATTAGGAGGCCCTGAATGTTACAATTAACTATCATTTTTGCGTCGGATTCGAATATCTAGACTCACAGGAGAACGACCATAAGGTGCCCGAGGCAGGAATAGACCCTTGGAGACAATTCGGCTGGAGGCCGATGTATTGAATCTCGACGAATTTTGAGTGTTCCATCGGCATTAGGAGGCCCTGAACGTTAAAATTAACTATCATTTTTGCGTCGGATTCGATAATCTAAACTCACAGGAGAATGACCATACGGTGCCCGAGGCAGCAACAGACCCTTGGAGACAAGTCGGCTGGAGGACGATGTATTGAATCTCGACGCAATTTGAGTGTTCCATCGTCATTACAAGGCCCTGAACGTTACAATTAACTATCATTTTTGCGTCGGATTCGAAAATCCAGACTCACAGAAGAACGACCATAAGGTGCCCGAGGCAGCAATATCCCCTTGGAGACCAGTCGGCTGGAGGACGATGTATTGGATCGAGACGCAATTTGAGTCTTCTATCGTCATTAGGAGACGCTGAACGTTACAATTCACTATCATTTTTGCGTCGGATTCGAAAATCTAGACTCACAGGAGAAAGATCATATTGTGACCAAGACAGCAATATCCCCTTGGAGACAAGTCGGATGGAGGACGATGTATTGAATCTCGACGCAATTTGAGAGTTCTGTCGTCATCAGGAGGCGCTGAACGTTACTATTCACTATCATTTTTTCGTCGGATTCGATAATCTAAACTCACAGGAGAACGACCATAAGGTGCCCGAGGCAGCAATAGACCCCTGGAGAAAAGTCGGCTGGAGGACGATGTATTGAATCTCGACGCAATTTGAGTGTTCCATCGGCATTAGGAGGCCCTCAACGTAATAATTAACTATCATTTTTGCGTCGGATTCGATAATCCAAACTCACAGGAGAACGACCATAAGGTGCCCGAGGCAGCAATAGACCCTTGGAGACAAGTCGGCTGGAGGCCGATGTATTGAATCTCGACGCAATTTGAGTGTTCCATCGTCATTACAAGGCCCTGAACGTTACAATTAACTATCATTTTTGCGTCGGATTCGAAAATCTAGACTCACAGGAGAACGACCATAAAGTGCCCGAGGCAGCAATAGACCCTTGGAGACAAGTCGGCTGGAGGCCGATGTATTGAATCTCGACGCAATTTGAGAGTCCCATCGGCATTAGGAGGCCATTAACGTTACAATTAACTATCATTTTTGCGTGGGATTCTAAAATCTAGACTTACAAGAGAACGACCATAAGGTGCCCGAGGCATCATTAGACCCTTGGAGACAAGTCGGCTGGAGGACGATGTATTGAATCTCGATTCAATTTGAGAGTTCTATCGTCATCAGGAGGCGCTGAGCGTTACTATTCACTATCACTTTTGCGTCGGATTCGAAAATCTAGACTTACAGGAGAAGGATCATATGGTGCCCGAGGCAGCAACAGACCCTTGGAGACAAGTCGGCGGGAGGCCGATGTATTGAATCTCGACGCAATTTGAGTGTTCCATCGTCATTACAAGGCCCTGAACGTTACAGTTAACTATCATTTTTGCGTCGGATTCGAAAACCTAAACTCACAGGACAACGACCATAAGGTGCCCGACGCAGCAATAGACCCCTGGAGACAAGTCGGCTGGAGGCCGATGTATTGAATATCGACGCAATTTGAGTGTTCCATCGGCATTAGGAGGCCCTGAACGTTATAATTAACTATCATTTTTGCGTCGGATTCGATAATCTAAACTCACAGGAGAACGACCATAAGGTGCCCGAGGCAGCAATAGACCTTTGGAGACAAGTCGGCTGGAGGACGATGTATTGAATCTCGACGCAATTTGAGAGTTCCATCGTCATTAGGCGGCCCTGAACGTTACAGTTAACTATCATTTTTGCGTCGGATTCCATAATCTAGACTTACAGGAGAACGCCCATAAAGTGCCCGAGGCAGCATTAGATCCTTGGAGACAAGTCGGCTGGAGGACGATGTATTGGATCGCCACGCAATTTTAGTGTTCCATCGTCATTAGGAGGCCCTGAATGTTACAATTAACTATCATTTTTGCGTCGGATTCGAAAATCTAGACTCACAGGACAACGACCATAAGGTGCCCGAGGCAGCAATAGACCCTTGGAGACAAGTCGACTGGAGGCCGATGTATTGAATCTCGACGCAATTTGAGTGTTCCATCGGCATTAGGAGGCCCTGAACGTTAAAATTAACTATCATTTTTGCGTCGGATACGATAATCTAAACTCACAGGAGCACGAACACACGGTGCCCGAGGCAGCAACAGACCCTTGGAGACAAGTCGGCTGGAGGACAATGTATTGAATCTCGACGCAATTTGAGTGTTCCATCGTCATTACAAGGCCCTGAACGTTACAATTAACTATCATTTTTGCGTCGGATTCGAAAATCTAGATTCACAGGAGAACGACCATAAGGTGCCCGAGGCATCAATAGACCCTTGGAGACAAGTCGGCTGGAGGACGATGTATTGGATCGCGACGCAATTTGAGTCTTCTATCGTCATTAGGAGGCGCTGAACGTTACAATTCAGTATCATTTATGCGTCGGATTCGAAAATCTAGACTCACAGGAGAAGGACCATGTGGTGCCCGAGGCAGCGATATCCCCTTGGAGACAGGTCGGCTGGAGGCCGATGTATTGAATCTCGACGCAATTTCAGTGTTCCATCGTCATTAGAAGGCCCTGAAAGTTACAATTAACTATCATTTTTGCATCGGATACGAAAATCTAGACTCACAGGAGAACGACCATAAGGTGCCGGAGGCAGCAATAGACCCTTGGAGACAAGTCGGCTGGAGGACTATGTATTGAATCTCGACGCAATTTGAGAGTTCCATCGTCATTAGGCGGCCCTGAACGTTACAATTAACTATCATTTTGGCGTCGGATTCGTAAATCTAGACTTACAAGAGAACGACCATAAAGTGCCCGAGGCAGCATTAGACCCTTGGAGACAAGTCGGCTGGAGGACGATGTATTGGATCGCGACGCAATTTCAGTGTTCCATCGTCATTAGGAGGCCCTGAATGTTACAATTAACTATCAGTTATGTGTCGGAATGGAAAATAGATACTCACAGGAGAAGGATCATATTGAGCCCGAGACAGCAGTATCCCCTTGGAGACAAGTCGGCTGGAGGACGATGTATTGAATCTCGACGCAATTTGAGAGTTCTGTAGTCATCAGGAGGCGCTGAACGTTACTATTCACTATCATTTTTGCGTCGGATTCGAAAATCTAGACTTACAGGAGAAGGATCATATGGTGCCCGAGGCAGCAACAGACCCTTGGAGACAAGTCGGCTAGAGGCCGATGTATTGAATATCGACGCAATTTGAGTGTTCCATCGTCATTAGGAGGCCCTAAACGTTACAATTTACTATAATTTTTGCGTCGGATTCGATAATCTAAACTCAAAGGAGATCGACCATAAGGTGCTTGAGGCAGCATTAGACCCTTGGAGACAAGTCGGCTGGAGGACGATGTATTGAATCTCGACGCAATTTGAGTGTCCCATCGTCATTACAAGGCCCTAAACGTTACAATTAACTATCATTTTTGCGTCGGATTCGATAATCTAAACTCACAGGAGAACGACCATAAGGTGCCCGAGGCAGCAACAGACCCTTGGAGACAAGTCGGCGGGAGGCCGATCTATTGAATCTCGACGCAATTTGAGTGTTCCATCATCATTACAAGGCCCTGAACGTTACAATTAACTATCATTTTTGCGTCGGATTCGAAAATCTAGACTTACAAGGGAACGACCATAAAGTGCCCGAGGCAGCATTAGATCCTTAGAGACAAGTCGGCTGGAGGACGATGTATTGGATCGCGACGCAATTTTAGTGTTCCATCGTCATTAGGAGGCCCTGAATGTTACAATTAACTATCATTTTTGCGTCGGATTCGAAAATCTAGACTCACAGGACAACGACCATAAGGTGCCCGAGGCAGCAATAGACCCTTGGAGACAAGTCGGCTGGAGGCCGATGTATTGAATCTCGACGCAATTTGAGTGTTCCATCGGCATTAGGAGGCCCTGAATGTTAAAATTAACTATCATTTTTGCGTCGGATTCGATAATCTAAACTCACAGGAGCACGACCATACGGTGCCCGAGGCAGCAACAGACCCTTGGAGACAAGTCGGCTGGAGGACGATGTATTGAATCACGACGCAATTTGAGTGTTCCATCGTCATTACAAGGCCCTGAACGTTACAATTAACTATCATTTTTGCGTCGGATTCGAAAATCTAGACTCACAGGAGAACGACCATAAGGTGCCCGAGGCATCAATAGACCCTTGGAGAGAAGTCGGCTGGAGGACGATGTATTGGATCGCGACGCAATTTGAGTCTTCTATCGTCATTAGGAGGCGCTGAACGTTACAATTAACTATCATTTTGGCGTCGGATTCGTAAATCTAGACTTACAAGAGAACGACCATAAAGTGCCCGAGGCAGCATTAGACCCTTGGAGACAAGTCGGCTGGAGGACGATGTATTGGATCGCGACGCAATTTGAGTGTTCCATCGTCATTAGGAGGCCCTGAATGTTACAATTAACTATCAGTTATGTGTCGGAATGGAAAATAGATACTCACAGGAGAAGGATCATATTGTGCCCGAGACAGCAATATCCCTTTGGAGACAAGTCGGCTGGAGGACGATGTATTGAATCTCGACGCAATTTGAGTGTCCCATCGTTATTAGGAGGCCCTAAACGTTACAATTAACTATCATTTTTGCGTCGGATTCGATAATCTAAACTCACAGGGGAACGACCATACGGTGCCCGAGGCAGCTATTGACCCTTGGAGACAAGTCGGTCGGAGGACGTTGTATTGGATGGCGACGCAAAATGAGAGTTCCATTGTCATTACAAGGCCCTGAACGTTACAATTAACTATCATTTTTGCGTCGGATTCGAAAATCTAGACTCACAGCAGACGAACCATTTGGTGCCCGAGGCAGCAATATCCCCTTGGAGAAAAAACGGCTGGAGGACGATGTATTGAATCCCGACGCAATTTGAGTCTTCAATCGTCATTAGGAGGCGCTGAACGTTACAATTCCCTATCATTTTTGGCTCGGATTCGAAAATCTAGACTCACAGGAGAAGGATCATATTGTGCCCGAGACAGCAATATCCCCTTGGAGACAAGTCGGCTGGAGGACGATGTATTGAATCTCGACCCAATTTGAGTGTCCCATCGTCATTAGGAGGCCCTAAGCGTTACAATTAACTATCATTTTTGCGTCGGATTCGATAAACTAAACTCACAGGGGAGCGACCATACGGTGCCCGAGGCAGCTATTGACCCTTGGAGACAAGTCGGTTGGAGGACGATGTATTGGATCGCGACGCAAAATGAGTGTTCCATTGTCATTACAAGGCCCTGAACGTTACTATTAACTATCATTTTTGCGTCCGATTCGAAAATCTAGACTCACAGGAGAACGACCATAAGGTGCCCGAGGCAGCAATAGACGCTTGGAGACAAGTCGGCTGGAGGCCGATGTATTGAATCTCGACGCAATTTGAGTGTTCCATCGGCATTAGGAGGCCCTGAACGTTAAAATTAACGATCATTTTTGCGTTGGATTCGATAATCTAAACTCACAGGAGAACGACCATACGGTGCCCGAGGCAGCCATTGACCCTTGGAGATAAGTCGGTTGGAGGACGATGTATTGGATCGCGACGCAAAATGAGTGTTCCATCGTCATTAGGAGGCCCTGAATGTTACAATTAACTATCAGTTTTTCGTCGGATTCGAAAATCTAAACTCACAGGAGAACGACCATAAGGTGCCCGAGACAAATCGGCTGGAGGACGATGTATTGAATCTCGACCCAATTTGAGTGTCCCATCGTCATTAGGAGGCCCTAAACGTTACAATTAACTATCATTTTTGCGTCGGATTCGATAAACTAAACTCACAGGGGAGCGACCATACGGTGCCCGAGGCAGCTATTGACCCTTGGAGACAAGTCGGTTGGAGGACGATGTATTGGATCGCGACGCAAAATGAGTGTTCCATTGTCATTACAAGGCCCTGAACGTTACAATTAACTATCATTTTTGCGTCGGATTCGAAAATCTAGACTCACAGCAGACGAACCATTTGGTGCCCGAGGCAGCAATATCCCCTTGGAGAAAAAACGGCTGGAGGACGATGTATTGAATCCCGACGCAATTTGAGTCTTCAATCGTCATTAGGAGGCGCTGAACGTTACAATTCCCTATCATTTTTGGCTCGGATTCGAAAATCTAGACTCACAGGAGAAGGATCATATTGTGCCCGAGACAGCAATATCCCCTTGGAGACAAGTCGGCTGGAGGACGATGTATTGGATCGCGACGCAATTTTAGTGTTCCATCGTCATTAGAAGGCCCTGAACGTTACAATTAACTATGATTTTTGCGTCGAATTCGAAAATCTAGACGCACAGGAGAACGACCATAAGGTGCCCGAGGCAGCAATAGACCCTTGGAGACAAGTCGGCTGGAGGACGATGTATTGGATCGCGAAGCAATTTGAGTCTTCTATCGTCATTAGGAGGCGCTGAACGTTACAATTCACTATCATTTTTGTGTCGGATTCGAAAATCTAGACTCACAGGAGAAGGACCATGTCGTGCCCGAGGCTGCGATATCCCCTTGGAGACAAGACGGCTGGAGGCCGATGTATTGAATCTCGACTCAATTTGAGTGTTCCATCGTCATTAGAAGGCCCTGAACGTTACAATTAACTAACATTTTTGCGTCGGATACGAAAATCTAGACTCACAGGAGAACGACCATAAGGTGCCCGAGGCAGCAATAGACCCTTGGAGACAAGTCGGCTGGAGCACGATGTATTGAATCTCGACGCAATTTGAGAGTTCCATCGTTATTAGGCGGCCCTGAACGTTACAATTAACTATCATTTTGGCGTCGGATTTGTATATCTAGACTTACAAGAGAACGACCATAAAGTGCCCGAGGCAGCATTAGACCCTTGGAGACAAGTCGGAAGGAGGACGATGTATTGGATCGCGACGCAATTTGAGTGTTCCATCGTCATTAGGAGGCCCAGAATGTTACAATTAACTATCAATTATGTGTCGGAATGGAAAATAGATACTTACAGGAGAAGGATCATATTGTGCCCGAGACAGCAATATCCCCTTGGAGACTAGTCGGCTGGAGGACGATGTATTGAATCTCGACGCAAGTTGAGTGTCCCATCGTCATTAGGAGGACCTAAACGTTACAATTAACTATCATTTTTGCGTCGGATTCGATAATTAAAACTCACAGGGGAGCGACCATACGGTGCCCGAGGCAGCTATTAACCCTTGGAGACAAGTCGTTTGGAGGACGATGTATTGTATCGCGACGCAAAATGAGTGTTCCATTGTCATTACAAGGCCCTGAACGTTACAATTAACTATCATTTTTGCGTCGGATTCGAAAATCTAGACTCACAGGAGGAAGATCATATTGTGCCCGAGGAAGCAATAGACCCTTGGAGACAAGTCGGCTGGAGGCCGATGTATTGAATCTCGACGCAATTTGAGTGTTCCATCGGCATTAGGAAGCCCTGAACGTTAAAATTAACTATCATTTTTGCGTCGGATTCGAAAATCTAAACTTACAGGAGAAGGATCATATGGTGCCCGAGGCAGCAACAGACCCTTGGAGACAAGTCGGCTGGAGACCGATGTATTGAATATCGACGCAATTTGAGTGTTCCATCGTCATTAGGAGGCCCTAAACGTTACAATTAACTTTAATTTTTGCGTCGGATTCGATAATCTAAACTCACAGGAGAACGACCATAAGGTGCCCGAGGCAGCATTAGACCCTTGGAGACAAGTCGGCTGGAGGACGATGTATTGAATCTCGACGCAATTTGAGTCTTCCACCGGCATTAGGAGGCCCTGAACGTTATAATTAACTATCATTATTGCGTCGGATTCGATAATCTAAACTTACAGGAGAACGACCATAAGGTGCCCGAGGCAGCAATAGACCCTTGGAGACAAATCGGTTGGAGGCCGATGTATTGAATCTCGACGCAATTTGAGTGTTCCATCGTCATTACAATGCCCTGAACGTTACAATTAACTATCATTTTTGCGTCGGATTCGAAAATCTAGAGTAACAGGAGAACGACCATAAGGTGCCCGAGGCAGCAATAGACCCTTGGAGACAAGTCGGCTGGAGGCCGATGTATTGAATATCGACGCAATTTGAGTGTTCCATCGGCATTAGGAGGCCCTGAACGTTACAATTAACTATCATTTTTGCGTCGGGTTCGAATATCTAGACTCACAGGAGAACGACCAAAAGGTGCCCCTAGGCAGCAATAGACCCTTGGAGACAAGTCGGCTGGAGGACGATGTATTGAATCTCGACGCAATTTGAGAGTTAGATCGTCATTAGGCGGCCCTGAACGTTACAATTAACTATCATTTTTGCGTCGGATTCGAAAATCTAGTCTTACAAGAGAACGACCATAAAGTGCCCGAGGCAGCATTAGATCCTTGGAGACAAGTCGGCTGGAGGAGGATGTATTGGATCGCGACGCAATTTGTGTGTTCCATCGGCATTAGGAGGCCCTGAATGTTACAATTAACTATCATTTTTGCGTCGGATTCGAAAATCTAGACTCACAGGAGAACGACCATAAGGTACCCGAGGCAGCAATAGACCCTTGGAGACAAGTCGGCTGGAGGCCGATGTATTGAATCTCGACGCAATTTGAGTGTTCCATCGGCATTAGGAGGCCCTGAACGTTAAAATTAACTATCATTTTTGCGTCGGACTCGATAATCTAAACATACAGGAGAACGACCATAAGGTGCCCGAGGCAGCAACAGACCCTTGGAGACAAGTCGGCTGGAGGCCGATGTATTGAATCTCGACGCAATTTGAGTGTTCCATCGTCATTACAATGCCCTGAACGTTACAATTAACTATCATTTTTGCGTCGGATTCGAAAATCTAGAGTAACAGGAGAACGACGATAAGGTGCCCGAGGCAGCAATAGACCCTTGGAGACAAGTCGGCTGGAGGCCGATGTATTGAATCTCGACGCAATTTGAGTGTTCCATCGGCATTAGGAGGCCCTGAACCTTACAATTAACTATCATTTTTGCGTCGGGTTCGAAAATCTAGACTCACAGGAGAACGACCATAAGGTGCCCCTAGGCAGCAATAGACACTTGGAGACAAGTCGGCTGGAGGCCGATGTATTGAATCTCGACGCAATTTGAGTGTTCCATCGGCATTAGGAAGCCCTGAACGTTAAAATTAACTATCATTTTTGCGTCGGTTTCGAAAATCTACTCACAGGAGAAGTTCATACGGTGCTCGAGACAGCAATATCCCCTTGGAGACAATTCCGCTGGAGGCCGATGTATTGAATCTCGACGCAATTTGAGAGTTCCATCGGCATTAGGAGGCCATGAACGTTACAATTAACTATCTTTTTAGCGTCGGATTCTAAAATCTAGACTTACAAGAGAACGACCATAAGGTGCCCGAGGCAGCATTAGACCCTTGGAGACAAGTCGGCTGGAGGACGATGTATTGAATCTCGACGCAATTTGAGAGTTCTATCGTCATCAGGAGGCGCTGAACGTTACTATTCACTATCATTTTTGCGTCGGATTCGAAAATCTAGACTTACAGGAGAAGGATCATATGGTGCCCGAGGCAGCAACATACTCTTGGAGACAAGTCGGCTGGAGACCGATGTATTGAATATCGACGTAATTTGAGTGTTCCATCGTCATTAGGAGGCCATAAACGTTACAATTAACTATAATTTTTGCGTCGGATTCGATAATCTAAACTCACAGGAGAACGACCATAAGGTGACCGAGGCAGCATTAGACCCTTGGAGACAAGTCGGCTGGAGGACGATGTATTGAATCTCGACGCAATTTGAGTCTTCCATCGGCATTAGGAGGCCCTGAACGTTATAATTAACTATCATTTTTGCGTCGGATTCGATAATCTAAACTTACAGAAGAACGACCATAAGGTGCCCGAGGCAGCAATAGACCCTTGGAGACAAGTCGGCTGGAGGCCGATGTATTGAATCTCGACGCAATTTGAGTGTTCCATCGTCATTACAATGCCCTGAACGTTACAATTAACTATCATTTTTGCGTCGGATTCGAAAATCTAGAGTAACTGGAGAACGACCATAAGGTGCCCGAGGCAGCAATAGACCCTTGGAGACAAGTCGGCTGGAGGCCGATGTATTCAATCTCGACGCAATTTGAGTGTTCCATCGTCATTACAAGTCCCTGAACGTTACAATTAACTATCATTTTTGCGTCGGATTCGAAAATCTAGACTCACAGGAGAACGACCATGAGGTGCCCGAGGCAGCAATAGACCCTTGGAGACAAGTCGGCTGGAGGACGATGTATTGGATCGCGACGCAATTTGAGTCTTCTATCGTCATTAGGAGGCGCTGAACGTTACAATTCACTATCATTTTTGCGACGGATTCGAAACTCTAGACTCACAGGAGAAGGACCATGTGGTGCCCGAGGCAGCGATTTTCCCTTGGAGGCAAGTCGGCTGGAGGCCGATGTATTGAATCTCGACGCAATTTGAGTGTTCCATCGTCATTAGAAGGCCCTGAACGTTACAATTAACTATCATTTTTGCGTCGGATACGAAAATCTAGACTCACAGGAGAACGACCATAAGGTGCCCGAGGCAGCAATAGACCCTTGGAGACAAGTCGGCTGGAGGACGATGTATTGAATCTCGACGCAATTTGAGAGTTCCATCGTCATTAGGCGGCCCTGAACGTTACAATTAACTATCATTTTGGCGTCGGATTCGTAAATCTAGACTTACAAGAGAACGACCATAAAGTGCCCGAGGCAGCATTAGACCCTTGGAGACAAGTCGGCTGGAGGACGATGTATTGAATCTCGACGCAATTTGAGTGTTCCATCGGCATTAGGAGGCCCTGAACGTTACAATTAACTATCATTTTTGCGTCGGATTCGATAATCTAAACTCACAGGGGAAAGACCATACGGTGCCAGAGGCAGCTATTGACCCTTGGAGACAAGTCGGTTGGAGGACGACGTATTGGATCGCGACGCAAAATGAGTGTTCCATCGTCATTACAAGGACCTGAACCTTACAATTAACTATCAGTTTCGCGTCGGATTCGAAAATCTACTCACAGGAGAAGTTCATACGGTGCTCGAGACAGCAATATACCCCTTGGAGACAAATCGGCTGGAGGACGATGTATTGAATCTCGACGCAATTTGAGGGTTCCATCGGCATTAGGAGGCCCTGAACGTTACAATTAACTATCATTTTTGCGTCGGATTCGAAAATCTAGACTCACAGGAGAACCACCATAAGGTGCCCGAGGCAGCATTAGATCCTTGGAGACAAGTCGGCTGGAGGACGATGTATTGAATCTCGACGCAATTTGAGTGTTCCATCGGCATTAGGAGGCCCTGAACGTTAAAATTAACGATCATTTTTGCGTCGGATTCGATAATCTAAACTCACAGGAGAACGACCATGCGGTGCCCGAGGCAGCAACAGACCCTTGGAGACAAGTCGGCTGGAGGACGATGTATTGAATCTCGACGCAGTTTGAGTGTTCCATCTCCTTTACAAGGCCCTGAACGTTACAATTAACTATCATTTTTGCGTCGGATTCGAAAATCTAGACTCACAGGAGAAAGATCATATTGTGCCCGAGACAGCAATATCCCCTTGGAGACAAGTCGGCTGGAGGGCGATGTATTGAATCTCGACGCAATTTGAGTGTTCCATCGTCATTACAAGGCCCTGAACGTTACAATTAACTTTCATTTTTGCGTCGGATTCGAAAATCTAGACTCACAGGAGAACGACCATAAGGTGCCGGAGGCAGCAATAGACCCTTGGAGACAAGTCGGCTGGAGGACGATGTATTGCATCTCGACGCAATTTGAGAGTTCCATCGTCATTAGGCGGCCTGAACGTTACAATTAACTATCATTTTGGCGTCGGATTCGTAAATCTAGACTTACAAGAGAACGACCATAAAGTGCCCGAGGCAGCATTAGACCCTTGGAGACAAGTCGGCTGGAGGACGATGTATTGGATCGCGACGCAATTTGAGTGTTCCATCGTCATTAGGAGGCCCTGAATGTTACAATTAACTATCAGCTTTTCGCCGGATTCGAAAATCTAGACTCACAGCAGACGAACCATTTGGTGCCCGAGGCAGCAATATCCCCTTGGAGACAAATCGGCTGGAGGACGATGTATTGAATCCCGACGCAATTTGAGTCTTCTATCGTCATTAGGTGGCGCTGAACGTTACAATTCACTATCATTTTTGCGTCGGATTCGAAAATCTAGACTCACAGGAGAAGGATCATATTGTGCCCGAGGCAGCAATAGACCCTTGGAGACAAGTCGGCTGGAGGCCGATGTATTGAATCTCGACGCAATTTGAGTGTTCCATCGGCATTAGGAGGCCCTGAACGTTAAAATTAACTATCATTTTTGCGTTGGATTCGATAATCTAAACTCATAGGAGAACGACCATAAGGTGCCCGAGGCAGCAATAGACCCTTGGAGAGAAGTCGGCTGGAGGACGATGTATTGGATCGCGACGCAATTTGAGTCTTCTATCGTCATTAGGAGGCGCTGAACGTTACAATTAACTATCATTTTTGCGTCGGATTCGAAAATCTAGACTCACAGGAGAAGGACCATGTGGTGTCCGAGGCAGCGATATCCCCTTGGAGACAAGTCAGCTGGAGGCCGATGTATTGAATCTCGACGCAATTTGAGTGTTCCATCGTCATTAGGAGGCCCTGAACGTTACAATTAACTATCATTTTTGCGTCGGATACGAAAATCTAGACTCACAGGAGAACGACCATAAGGTGCCCGAGGCAGCAATAGACCCTTGGAGACAAGTCGGCTGGAGGACGATGTATTGGATCGCGACGCAATTTGAGTCTTCTATCGTCATTAGGAGGCGCTGAACGTTACAATTAACTATCATTTTTGCGTCGGGTTCGAAAATCTAGACTCACAGGAGAACGACCATAAGGTGCCCGAGGCAGCATTAGATCCTTGAAGACAAGTCGGCTGGAGGACGATGTATTGAATTTCGACGCAATTTGAGTGTTCCATCGGCATTAGGAGGCCCTGAACGTTAAAATTAACGATCATTTTTGCGTCGGATTCGATAATCTAAACTCACAGGAGAACGACCATGCGGTGCCCGAGGCAGCAACAGACCCTTGGAGACAAGTCGGCTGGGGAACGATGTATTGAACCTTGACGCAATTTGAGTGTTCCATCGTCATTACAAGGCCCTGAACGTTACAATTAACTATCATTTTTGCGTCGGATTCGAAAATCTAGACTCACAGGAGAAAGATCATATTGTGCCCGAGACAGCAATATCCCCTTGGAGACAAGTCGGCTGGAGGGCGATGTATTGAATCTCGACGCAATTTGAGTGTTCCATCGTCATTACAAGGCCCTGAACGTTACAATTAACTTTCATTTTTGCGTCGGATACGAAAATCTAGACTCACAGGAGAACGACCATAAGGTGCCGGAGGCAGCAATAGACCCTTGGAGACAAGTCGGCTGGAGGACGATGTATTGAATCTCGACGCAATTTGAGAGTTCCATCGTCATTAGGCGGCCCTGAACGTTACAATTAACTATCATTTTGGCGTCGGATTCGTAAATCTAGACTTACAAGAGAACGACCATAAAGTGCCCGAGGCAGCATTAGACCCTTGGACACAAGTCGGCTGGAGGACGATGTATTGGATCGCGACGCAATTTGAGTGTTCCATCGTCATTAGGAGGCCCTGAATGTTACAATTAACTATCAGCTTTTCGCCGGATTCGAAAATCTAGACTCACAGCAGACGAACCATTTGGTGCCCGAGGCAGCAATATCCTCTTGGAGACAAATCGGCTGGAGGACGATGTATTGAATCCCGACGCAATTTGAGTCTTCTATCGTCATTAGGTGGCGCTGAACGTTACAATTCACTATAATTTTTGCGTCGGATTCGCAAATCTAGACTCACAGGAGAAGGATCATATTGTGCCCGAGACAGCAATATCCCATTGTAGACAAGTCGGCTGGAGGACGATGTATTGAATCTCGACGCAATTTGAGTGTCGCATCGTCATTAGGAGGCCCTAAACGTTACACTTAACAATCATTTTTGCGTCGGATTCGATACTCTAAACTCACAGGGGAAAGACCATACGGTGCCCGAGGCAGCTATTGACCCTTGGAGACAAGTCGGTTGGAGGACGATGTATTGGATCGCGACGCAAAATGAGTGTTCCATCGTCATTACAAGGCCCTGAACCTTACAATTAACTATCAGTTTCGCGTCGGATTCGAAAATCTACTCACAGGAGAAGTTCATACGGTGCTCGAGACAGCAATATACCCCTTGGAGACAAATCGGCTGGAAGACGATGTATTGAATCTCGACGCAATTTGAGTGTTCCATCGGCATTAGGAGGCCCTGAACGTTACAATTAACTATCATTTTTGCGCCGGGTTCGAAAATCTAGACTCACAGGAGAACGACCATAAGGTGTCCGAGGCAGCAATAGACCCTTGGAGACAAGTCGGCTGGAGGCCGATGTATTGAATCTCGACGCAATTTGAGTGTTCCATCGGCATTAGGAGGCCCTGAACGTTAAAATTAACTATCATTTTTGCGTCGGATTCGATAATCTAAACTCACAGGAGAACGACCATAAGGTGCCCGAGGCAGCAATTGACCCTTGGAGACAAGTCGGCTGGAGGACGATGTATTGGATCGCGACGCAATTTGAGTCTTCTATCGTCATTAGGAGGCGCTGAACGTTACAATTAACCATCATTTTTGCGTCGGATTCGAAATTCTAGACTCACAGGAGAAGGACCATGTGGTGCCCGAGGCAGCGATATCCCCTTGGAGACAAGTCGGCTGGAGGCCGATGTAATGAATCTCGACGCAATTTGAGTGTTCCATCGTCATTAGAAGGCCCTGAACGTTACAATTAACTATCACTTTTGCGTCGGATACGAAAATCTAGACTCACAGGAGAACGACCATAAGGTGCCCGAGGCAGCAATAGACCCTTTGAGACAAGTCGGCTGGAGGACGATGTATTGAATCTCGACGCAATTTGAGAGTTCCATCGTCATTAGGCGGCCCTGAACGTTACAATTAACTATCATTTTGGCGTCGGATTCGTAAATCTAGACTTACAAGAGAACGACCATAAAGTGCCCGAGGCAGCATTAGACCCTAGGAGACAAGTCGGCTGAAGGACGATGTATTGAATCGCGACGCAATTTGAGTGTTCCATCGTCATTAGGAGGCCCTGAAAGATACAATTAACTATCAGTTTTTCGTCGGATTCGAAAATCTAGACTCACAGCAGACGAACCATTTGGTGCCCGAGGCAGTAATATCCCCTTGAGACAAATCGGCTGGAGGACGATGTATTGAATCCCGACGCAATTTGAGTCTTCTATCGTCATTAGGAGGCGCTGAACGTTACAATTCACTATCATTTTTGCGTCGGATTCGCAAATCTAGACTCACAGGAGAAGGATCATATTGTGCCCGAGACAGCAATATCCCATTGTAGACAAGTCGGCTGGAGTACGATGTATTGAATCTCGACGCAATTTGAGTGTCGCATCGTCATTAGGAGGCCCTAAACGTTACAATTAACTATCATTTTTGCGTCGGATTCGATAATCTAAACTCACAGGAGAAACGACCATACGGTGCCCGAGGCAGCAACAGACCCTTGGAGACAATTCGGCTGGAGGACGATGTATTGAATCTCGACGCAATTTGAGTGTTCCATCGTCATTACAAGGCCCTGAACGTTACAATTAACTATCATTTTTGCGTCGGATTCGAAAATCTAGACTCACAGGACAACGACCATAAGGTGTCCGAGGCAGCAATAGAGCCCTGGTGACAAGTCGGCTGGAGGCCGATGTATTGAATCTCGACGCAATTTGAGTGTTCCATCGTCATTACAAGGCCCTGAAAGTTACAATTAACTATCATTTTTGCGTCGGGTTCGAAAATCTAGACTCACAGGAGAACGACCATAAGGTGCCCGAGGCAGCAATAGACCCTTGGAGACAAGTCGGCTGGAGGACGATGTATTGAATCTCGACGCAATTTGAGAGTTCCATCGTCATTAGGCGGCCCTGAACGTTACAATTAACTATCATTTTTGTGTCGGATTCGAAAATCTAGACTTACAAGAGAACGACCATAAAGTGCCCAAGGCAGCAGTAGATCCTTGGAGGCAAGTCGGCTGGAGGACGATGTATTGGATCGCGAGGCAATTTGAGTGTTCCATCGTCATTAGGAGGCCCTGAATGTTACAATTAACTATCATTTTTGCGTCGGATTCGAAAATCTAAACTCACAGGAGAACGACCATAAGGTGCCCGAGGCCGCAATAGACCCTTGGAGACAAGTCGGTTGGAGGCCGATGTATTGAATCTCGACGCAATTTGAGTGTTCCATCGGCATTAGGAGGCCCTGAACGTTAAAATTAACTATCATTCTTGCGTCGGATTCGATAATCTAAACTCACAGGAGAACGACCATACGGTGCCTGAGGCAGCAACAGACCCTTGGAGACAAGTCGGCTGGAGGACGATGTATTGAATCTCGACGCAATTTGAGTGTTCCATCGTCATTACAAGGCCCTGAACGTTACAATTAAGTATCATTTTTGCGTCGGATTCGAAAATCTACTCACAGGAGAAGTTCATACGGTGCTCGAGACAGCAATATCCCCTTGGAGACAATTACGCTGGAGGCCGATGTATTGAATCTCGACGCAATTTGAGAAGTCCATCGGCATTAGGAGGCCATGAACGTTACAATTAACTATCATTTTTGCGTCGGATTCTAAAATCTAGACTTACAAGAGAAAGACCATAAGGTGCCCGAGGCAGCATTAGACCCTTGGAGACAAGACGCCTGGAGGACGATGTATTGAATCTCGACGCAATTTGAGAGTTCTATCGTCATCAGGAGGCTCTGAACGTTACTATTCACTATCATTTTTGCGTCGGATTTGAAAATCTAGACTTACATGAGAATGATCATATGGTGCCCGAGGCAGCATTAGATCCTTGGAGACAAGTCGGCTGGAGGCCGATGTATTGAATATCGACGCAATTTGAGTGTCCCATCGTCATTAGGAGGCCCTAAACGTTACAATTAACTATCATTTTTGCGTCGGATTCGATAATCTAAACTCACTGGGGAAAGACCATACTGTGCCCGAGGCAGCTATTGACCCCTGGAGACAAGTCGGTTGGAGGACAATGTATTGGATCGCGACCCAAAATGAGTGTTCCATCGTCATTACAAGGCCCTGAGCCTTACAATTAACTATCAGTTTCGCGTCGGATTCGAAAATCTACTCACAGGAGAAGTTCATACGGTGCTTGAGACAGCAATATACCCCTTGGAGACAAATCGGATGGAGGTCGATGTATTGAATCTCGACGCAATTTGAGTGTTCCATCGGCATTAGGAAGCCCTGAACGTTAAAATTAACTATCATTTTTGCGTCGGATTCGAAAATCTACTCACAGGAGAAGTTCATACGGTGCTCGAGACAGCAATATCCCCTTGGAGACAATTCCGCTGGAGGCCGATGTATTGAATCTCGACGCAATTTGAGAGTTCCATCGGCATTAGGAGGCCATGAACGTTACAATTAACTATCATTTTTGCGTCGGATTCGAAAATCTAGACTTACAGGAGAAGGATCATATGGTGCCCGAGGCAGCAACAGACCCTTGGAGACAAGTCGGCTGGAGGCCGATGTATTGAATATCGACGCAATTTGAGAGTTCCATCGTCATTAGGCGGCCCTGAACGTTACAATTAACTATCATTTTTGCGTCGGATTCGAAAATCTAGACTCACAGGACAACGACCATAAGGTGCCCGAGGCAGCAATAGACCGCTGGAGACAAGTCGGCTGGAGGCCGATGTATTGAATCTCGACGCTATTTGAGTGTTCCATCGGCATTAGGAGGCCCTGAACGTTATAATTAACTATCATTTTTGCGTCGGATTCGATAATCTAAACTCACAGGAGAACGACCATAAGGAGCCCAAGGCAGCAATAGACCCTTGGAGACAAGTCGGCTGGAGGCCGATGTATTGAATCTCGACGCAATTTGAGTGTTCCATCGTCATTACAATGCCCTGAACGTTACAATTAACTATCATTTTTGCGTCGGATTCGAAAATCTAGACAGGAGAACGACCATAAGGTGCCCGAGGCAGCAATAGACCCTTGGAGACAAGTCGGCTGGAGGCCGATGTATTGAATCTCAACGCAATTTGAGTGTTCCATCGTCATTACAAGGCCCTGAACGTTACAATTAACTATCATTTTTGCGTCGGGTTCGAAAATCTAGACTCACAGGAGATCGACCATAAGGTGCCCGAGGCAGCAATAGACCCTTGGAGACAAGTCGGCTGGAGGACGATGTATTGAATCTCGACGCAATTTGAGAGTTCCATCGTCATTAGGCGGCCCTGAACGTTACAATTAACTATCATTTTGGCGTCGGATTCGTAAATCTAGACTTACAAGAGAACGACCATAAAGTGCCCGATGAAGCATTAGACCCTTGGAGACAAGTCGGCTGGAGGACGATGTATTGGATCGCGACGCAATTTGAGTCTTGTATCGTCATTAGGAGGCGTTGAACGTTACAATTCACTATCATTTTTGCGTCGGATTCGAAAATCTAGACTCACAGGAGAAGGATCTTAATTTGCCCGAGACAGCAATATCCCCTTGGAGACAAGTCGGCTGGAGGACGATGTATTGAATCTCGACGCAATTTGAGTGTCCGATCGTCATTAGGAGGCCCTAAACGTTACAATTAACTATCATTCTTGCGTCGGATTCGATAAACTAAACTCACAGGGGAACGACCATACGGTGCCCGAGGCAGCAATAGACCCTTGGAGACAATTCGGCTGGAGGACGATGTATTGAATCTCGACGCAATTTGAGAGTTCCATCGGCATTAGGAGGCCCTGAACGTTACAGTTAACTATCATTTTAGCGTCGGATTCAAAAATCTACTAACACGAGAAGGATCATATGGTGCACGAGACTGCAATATCCCCTTGGATACAAGTCGACTGGAGGTCGATGTATTGACTCTCCATGTGGTGCCCGAGGCAGCGATATCCCCTTGGAGACAAGTCGGCTGGAGGCCGATTTATTGAATCTCGACGCAATTTGAGTGTTCCATCGTCTTTAGGAGTCCCTGAACGTTACAATTAACTATCATTTTTGCGTCGAATTCGATAAACTAGACTAGCAGGAGAACGACCATAAGGTGCCCGAGGCAGCAATAGACCGTTGGAGACAAGTCGGCTGGAGGCCGATGTATTGAATCTCGACGCAATTAGAGTGTCCCATCGTCATTAGAAGGCCCTGAACGTTACAATTAACTATCATTTATGCGTCGGATTCGAAAATCAACTCACAGGAGAAGGTCATACGGTGCTCGAGACAGCAATATCCCCGTGGAGACATGTCCGCTGGAGGCCGATGTATTGAATCTCGACGCAATTTGAGTGTTCCATCGTCATTACAAGGCCCTGAACGTTACAATTAACTATCAGTTTTGCGTCGGATTCGAAAATCTACTCACAGGAGAAGTTCATACGGTGCTCGAGACAGCAATATCCCCTTGGAGACAATTCCGCTGGAGGCCGATGTATTGAATCTCGACGCAATTTGAGAGTTCCATCGGCATTAGGAGGCCCTGAATGTTACAATTAACTGTCATTTTGGGTCGGATTCGAAAATCTAGACTCACAGGAGAACGACCATAAGGTGCCCGAGGCAGCAATAGACCCTTGGAGACAAGTCGGCTGGAGGCCGATGTATTGAATCTCGACGCAATTTGAGTGTTCCATCGGCATTAGGAGGCCCTGAACGTTAAAATTAACTATCATTTTTGCGTCGGATTCGATAATCTAAACTCACAGGAGAACGACAATTCGGTGCCCGAGGCAGCAACAGACCCTTGGAGACAAGTCGGCTGGGGGACGATGTATTGAATCTCGACGCAATTTGAGTGTTCCATCGTCATTACAAGGCCCTGAACGTTACAATTAACTGTCATTTTTGCGTCGGATTCGAAAATCTACTCACAGGAGAAGTTCATACGGTGCTCGAGACAGCAATATCCCCTTGGAGACAATTACGCTGGAGGCCGATGTATTGAATCTCGACGCAATTTGAGAAGTCCATCGGCATTAGGAGGCCATGAACGTTACAATTAACTATCATTTTTGCGTCGGATTCTAAAATCTAGACTTACAAGAGAAAGACCATAAGGTGCTCGAGGCAGCATTAGACCCTTGGAGACAAGTCGGCTGGAGGACGATGTATTGAATCTCGACGCAATTTGAGAGTTCTATCGTCATCTGGAGGCTCTGAACGTTACTATTCACTATCAATTTTGCGTCGGATTGGAAAATCTAGACATACATGAGAATGATCATATGGTGCCCGAGGCAGCATTAGATCCTTGGAGACAAGTCGGCTGGAGGCCGATGTATTGAATATCGACGCAATTTGAGTGTTCCATCGTCATTAGGAGGCCCTGAATGTTACAATTAACTATCAGTTTTTCGTCGGATTCGAATATCTAGACTCACAGGAGAAGGATCATATTGTGCCCGAGACAGCAATATCCCCTTGTAGACAAGTCGGCTGGAGGACGATGTATTGAATCTCGACGCAATTTGAGTGTCCCATCGTCATTAGGAGGCCCTAAACGTTACAATTAACTATCATTTTTGCGTCGGATTCGATAATCTAAACTCACTGGGGAAAGACCATACTGTGCCCGAGGCAGCTATTGACCCCTGGAGACAAGTCGGTTGGAGGACGATGTATTGGATCGCGACCCAAAATGAGTGTTCCATCGTCATTACAAGGCCCTGAACCTTACAATTAACTATCAGTTTCGCGTCGGATTCGAAAATCTACTCACAGGAGAAGTTCATACGGTGCTTGAGATAGCAATATACCCCTTGGAGACAAATCGGCTGGAGGACGATGTATTGAATCTCGACACAATTTGAGTGTTCCATCGGCATTAGGAGGCCATGAACGTTACAATTAACTATCATTTTTGCGTCGGATTCGAAAATCTAAACTCACAGGAGAACGAACATAAGGAGCCCAAGGCAGCAATAGACCCTTGGAGACAAGTCGGCTGGAGGCCGATGTATTGAATCTCGACGCAATTTGAGTGTTCCATCGTCATTACAATGCCCTGAACGTTACAATTAACTATCATTTTTGCGTCGGATTCGAAAATCTAGACTCACAGGAGAACGACCATAAGGTGCCCGAGGCAGCAATAGACCCTTGGAGACAAGTCGGCTGGAGGCCGATGTATTGAATCTCAACGCAATTTGAGTGTTCCATCGTCATTACAAGGCCCTGAACGTTACAATTAACTATCATTTTTGCGTCGGGTTCGAAAATCTAGACTCACAGGAGAACGACCATAAGGTGCCCGAGGCAGCAATAGACCCTTGGAGACAAGTCGGCTGGAGGACGATGTATTGGATCGCGACGCAATTTGAGTCTTCTATCGTCATTAGGAGGCGCTGAACGTTACAATTCACTATCTTTTTTGCGTCGGATTCGAAAATCTAGACTCACAGGAGAAGGACCATGTGGTGCCCGAGGCAGCGATATCCCCTTGGAGACAAGTCGGCTGAGGCCGATGTATTGAATCTCGACGCAATTTGAGTGTTCCATCGTCATTAGAAGGCCCTGAACGTTACAATTTACTATCATTTTGGCGTCGGATACGAAAATCTAGACTCACAGGAGAACGACCATAAGGTGCCCGAGGCAGCAATAGACCCTTGGAGACAAGTCGGCTGGAGGACGATGTATTGAATCTCGACGCAATTTGAGAGTTCCATCGTCATTAGGCGGCCCTGAACGTTACAATTAACTATCATTTTGGCGTCGGATTCGTAAATCTAGACTTACAAGAGAACGACCATAAAGTGCCCGATGCAGCATTAGACCCTTGGAGACAAGTCGGCTGGAGGACGATGTATTGGATCGCGACGCAATTTGAGTCTTCTATCGTCATTAGGAGGCGCTGAACGTTACAATTCACTATCATTTTTGCGTCGGATTCGAAAATCTAGACTCACAGGAGAAGGATCATATTTTGCCCGAGACAGCAATATCCCCTTGGAGACAAGTCGGCTGGAGGACATTGTATTGAATCTCGACGCAATTTGAGTGTCCGATCGTCATTAGGAGGCCCTAAACGTTACAATTAACTATCATTTTTCCGTCGGATTCGATAATCTAAACTCACAGGGGAACGACCATACGGTGCCCGAGGCAGCAATAGACCCTTGGAGACAATTCGGCTGCAGGACGATGTATTGAATCTCGACGCAATTTGAGAGTTCCATCGGCATTAGGAGGCCCTGAACGTTACAGTTAACTATCATTTTAGCGTCGGATTCAAAGATCTACTAACACGAGAAGGATCATATGGTGCACGAGACTGCAATATCCCCTTGGATACAAGTCGACTGGAGGTCGATGTATTGACTCTCCATGTGGTGCCCGAGGCAGCGATATCCCCTTGGAGACAAGTCGGCTGGAGGCCGATGTATTGAATCTCGACGCAGTTTGAGTGTTCCATCGTCTTTAGGAGTCCCTGATCGTTACAATTAACTATCATTTTTGCGTCGAATTCGATAATCTAGACTAGCAGGAGAATGACCATAAGGTGCCCGAGGCAGCAATAGACCGTTGGGGACAAGTCGGCTGGAGGCCGATGTATTGAATCTCGACGCAATTTGAGTGTCCCATCGTCATTAGAAGGCCCTGAACGTTACAATTAACTATCATTTATGCGTCGGATTCGAAAATCTACTCACAGGAGAAGTTCATACGGTGCTCGAGACAGCAATATCCCCTTGGAGACAAGTCCGCTGGAGGCCGATGTATTGAATCTCGACGCAATTTGAGAGTTCCATCGGCATTAGGAGGCCCTGAACGTTACAATTAACTATCATTTTTGCGTCGGATTCGAAAATCTAGGCTTACAAGAGAACGACCATAAGGTGCCCGAGGCAGCATTAGACCCTTGGAGACAAGTCGGCTGGAGGACGATGTATTGAATCTCGACGCAATTGGAGAGTTCTATCGTCATCAGGAGGCGCTGAACCTTACAATTAACTATCATTTATGCGTCGGATTCGAAAATCTACTCACAGGAGAAGTTCATACGGTGCTCGAGACAGCAATATCCCCTTGGAGACAAGTCCGCTGGAGGCCGATGTATTGAATCTCGACTCAATTTGAGTGTTTCATCGTCATTAGGAGGCCCTGAACCTTTCAATTAACTATCAGTTTCGCGTCGGATTCGAAATTCTAAACTCACAGGAGGACGACCATAAGGTGCCCGTGGCAGCAACAGACCCTTGGAGACAAGTCGGCTGGAGGCCGATATATTGAATCTCGACGAAATTTGAGTGTTCCATCGTCATTACAAGGCCCTGAACGTTACAATTAACTATCATTTTTGCGTCGGATTCGAAAATCTAGACTCACAGGAGAACGACCATAAGGTGCCCGAGGCAGCAATAGACCCTTGGAGACAAGTCGGCTGGAGGACGATGTATTGAATCTCGACGCAATTTGAGAGTTCCATCGTCATTAGGCGGCCCTGAACGTTACAATTAACTATCATTTTGGCGTCGGATTCGTAAATCTAGACTTACAAGAGAACGACCATAAAGTGCCCGATGCAGCATTAGACCCTTGGAGACAAGTCGGCTGGAGGTCGATGTATTGGATCGCGACGCAATTTGAGTCTTCTATCGTCATTAGGAGGCGCTGAACGTTACAATTCACTATCATTTTTGCGTCGGATTCGAAAATCTAGACTCACAGGAGAAGGATCATATTTTGCCCCAGACAGCAATATCCCCTTGGAGACAAGTCGGCTGGAGGACATTGTATTGAATCTCGACGCAATTTGAGTGTCCGATCGTCATTAGGAGGCCCTAAACATTACAATTAACTATCATTTTTCCGTCGGATTCGATAATCTAAACTCACAGGGGAACGACCATACGGTGCCCGAGGCAGCAATAGACCCTTGGAGACAATTCGGCTGCAGGACGATGTATTGAATCTCGACGCAATTTGAGAGTTCCATCGGCATTAGGAGGCCCTGAACGTTACAGTTAACTATCATTTTAGCGTCGGATTCAAAGATCTACTAACACGAGAAGGATCATATGGTGCACGAGACTGCAATATCCCCTTGGATACAAGTCGACTGGAGGTCGATGTATTGACTCTCCATGTGGTGCCCGAGGCAGCGATATCCCCTTGGAGACAAGTCGGCTGGAGGCCGATGTATTGAATCTCGACGCAGTTTGAGTGTTCCATCGTCTTTAGGAGTCCCTGATCGTTACAATTAACTATCATTTTTGCGTCGAATTCGATAATCTAGACTAGCAGGAGAATGACCATAAGGTGCCCGAGGCAGCAATAGACCGTTGGAGACAAGTCGGCTGGAGGCCGATGTATTGAATCTCGACGCAATTTGAGTGTCCCATCGTCATTAGAAGGCCCTGAACGTTACAATTAACTATCATTTATGCGTCAGATTCGAAAATCTACTCACAGGAGAAGTTCATACGGTGCTCGAGACAGCAATATCCCCTTGGAGACAAGTCCGCTGGAGGCCGATGTATTGAATCTCGACGCAATTTGAGAGTTCCATCGGCATTAGGAGGCCCTGAACGTTACAATTAACTATCATTTTTGCGTCGGATTCGAAAATCTAGGCTTACAAGAGAACGACCATAAGGTGCCCGAGGCAGCATTAGACCCTTGGAGACAAGTCGGCTGGAGGACGATGTATTGAATCTCGACGCAATTTGAGAGTTCTATCGTCATCAGGAGGCGCTGAACCTTACAATTAACTATCATTTATGCGTCGGATTCGAAAATCTACTCACAGGAGAAGTTCATACGGTGCTCGAGACAGCAATATCCCCTTGGAGACAAGTCCGCTGGAGGCCGATGTATTGAATCTCGACTCAATTTGAGTGTTTCATCGTCATTAGGAGGCCCTGAACCTTTCAATTAACTAACAGTTTCGCGTCGGATTCGAAATTCTAAACTCACAGGAGGACGACCATAAGGTGCCCGTGGCAGCAACAGACCCTTGGAGACAAGTCGGCTGGAGGCCGATATATTGAATCTCGACGAAATTTGAGTGTTCCATCGTCATTACAAGGCCCTGAACGTTACAATTAACTATCATTTTTGCGTCGGATTCGAAAATCTAGACTCACAGGAGAACGACCATAAGGTGCCCGAGGCAGCAATAGACCCTTGGAGACAAGTCGGCTGGAGGACGATGTATTGAATCTCGACGCAATTTGAGAGTTCCATCGTCATTAGGCGGCCCTGAACGTTACAATTAACTATCATTTTGGCGTCGGATTCGTAAATCTAGACTTACAAGAGAACGACCATAAAGTGCCCGATGCAGCATTAGACCCTTGGAGACAAGTCGGCTGGAGGTCGATGTATTGGATCGCGACGCAATTTGAGTCTTCTATCGTCATTAGGAGGCGCTGAACGTTACAATTCACTATAATTTTTCGTCGGATTCGAAAATCTAGACTCACAGGAGAAGGATCATATTTTGCCCCAGACAGCAATATGCCCTTGGAGACAAGTCGGCTGGAGGACGATGTATTGAATCTCGACGCAATTTGAGTGTCCGATCGTCATTAGGAGGCCCTAAACGTTACAATTAACTATCATTTTTGCGTCGGATTCGATAATCTAAACTCACAGGGGAACGACCATACGGTGCCCGAGGCAGCAACAGACCCTTGGAGACAATTCGGCTGGAGGACGATGTATTGAATCTCGACGCAATTTGAGAGTTCCATCGGCATTAGGAGGCCCTGAACGTTACAGTTAACTATCATTTTAGCGTCGGATTCAAAAATCTACTAAAACGAGAAGGATCATATGGTGCACGAGACTGCAATATCCCCTTGGATACAAGTCGACTGGAGGTCGATGTATTGACTCTCCATGTGGTGCCCGAGGCAGCGATATCCCCTTGGAGACAAGTCGGCTGGAGGCCGATGTATTGAATCTCGACGCAATTTGAGTGTTCCATCGTCTTTAGGAGTCCCTGAACCTTACAATTAACTATCAGGTTCGCGTCGGATTCGAAATTCTAAACTCACAGGAGAACGACCATAAGGTGCCCGAGGCAGCAACAGACCCTTGGAGACAAGTCGGCTGGAGGCCGATATATTGAATCTCGACGAAATTTGAGTCTTCCATCGTCATAACAAGGCCCTGAACGTTACAATTAACTATCATTTTTGCGTCGGATTCGAAAATCTAGACTCACAGGATAACGACCGTAAGGTGCCCGAGGCAGCAATAGACCCTTGGAAACAAATCGGCTGAATGCCGATGTATTGAATCTCGAGGCAATTTGAGTGTTCCATCGTCATTAGGAAGCCCTGAACGTTACAACTAACAATCAGTTTCGCGTCGGATTCGAAAATCTAGACTCACATGAGGGCGAACATACGAGGCGGAGGTCGTAATATCCCCATGGAGACAAGTCGGCTGGAGGACGATGTATTGACTTTCGACGCAATTTGAGTGTTCCATCGTCATTACAAGGCCCTGTACGTTACTATTCACTATCATTTTAGCGTCGGATTCGAAAATCTACTCACAGGAGAAGTTCAATCGATGCTCGAGACAGCAGTATACCCCTTGGAGAAAAATCGACTGGAGGCCGATGTATTGAATATCGACGCAATTTGAGTGTTCCATCGTCATTAGGAGGCCCTGAGTGTTACAATTAACTATCAGTTTTTCGTCGGATTCGAAAATCTAAACTCACAGGAGAACGACCATAAGGTGCCCGAGGCAGCAATAGACCGTTGGAGACAAGTCGGCTGGAGGACGATGTATTGAATCTCGACGCAATTTGAGAGTTCTATCGTCATCACGAGGAGCTGAACGTTACTATCCACTATCATTTTTGCGTCGGATTCCAAAATCTAGACTCACAGGAGAAGGATCATATGGTGCCCGAGGCAGCAACAGACCCTTGGAAACAAGTCGGCTGGAGGCCGATGTATTGAATATCGACGCAATTTGAATGTTCCATCGTCATTAGGATGCCCTAAACGTTACAATTAAATATCATTTTTGCGTCGGATTCGATAATCTAAACTCACAGGAGAACGAACATAAGGTGCCCGAGGCAGCATTAGACCCTTGGAGACAAGTCGGCTGGAGGACGATGTATTGAATCTCGACGCAATTAGAGTGCCCCATCGCCATTACATGGCCCTAAACGTTACAATTAACTATCATTTTTGCGTCGGATTCGATAATCTAAACTCACAGGAGAACGACCATAAGGTGCCCGAGGCAGCATTAGACCTTTGGAGACAAGTCGGCTGGAGGACGATGTATTGAATCTCGACGCAATTTGAGAGATCTATCGTCATCAGGAGGCGCTGAACGTTACTATTCACTATCATTTTTGCGTCGGATTCGAAAATCTAGACTCACAGGAGAAGGATCATATGGTGCCCGAGGCAGCAACAGACCCTTGGAGACAAGTCGGCTGGAGGCCGATGTATTGAATATCGACGCAATTTGAGTGTTCCATCGTCATTAGGAGGCCCTAAACGTTACAATTAACTATCATTTTTGCGTCGGATTCGATAATCTAAACTCACAGGAGAACGACCATAAGGTGCCCGAGGCAGCATTAGACCTTTGGAGACAAGTCGGCTGGAGGACGATGTATTGAATCTCGACGCAATTTGAGTGCCCCATCGTCATTACAAGGCCCTAAACGTTACAATTAACTATCATTTTTGCGTCGTATTCGATAATCTAAACTCACAGGAGAACGACCATAAGGTGCCCGAGGCAGTAATAGACTCTTGGAGACAAGTCCGCTGCAGGCCGATGCATTGAATCTCGACGCAATTTGAGTGTTCCATCGTCATTACAAGGCCCTGAACCTTACAATTAACTATCAGTTTCGCGTCGGATTCGAAAATGTACTCACAGGAGAAGTTCATACGGTGCTCGAGACAGCAATATACCCCTTGGAGACAAATCGGCTGGAGGACGATGTATTGAATCTCGACGCAATTTGAGTCTTCTATCGTCATTAGGAGGCCCTGAACGTTACAATTCACTATCACTTTTGCGTCGGATTCGAAAATCTAGACTCACAGGAGAAGGACCATGTGGTGCCCGAGGCAGCGATATCCCGTTGGAGACATGTCGGCTGGAGGCCGATGTATTGAATCTCGTCGCAATTTGAGTGCTCCATCGTCATTAGAGGGCCCTGAACGTTACAATTAACTATCATTTTTGCGTCGGATTCGAAAATCTAGACTCACAGGAGAACGACCATAAGGTGCCCGAGGCAGCAATAGACCCTTGGAGACAAGTCAGCTGGAGGACGATGTATTGGATCGCGACGAGAATGAGTGTTCCATCGTCATTAGGAGGCCCTGAATGTTACAATTAACATTCAGTTTTTCGTCGGATTCGAAAATCTAAACTCACAGGAGAACGACCATAAGGTGCCCGAGGCAGCAATAGACCGTTGGAGACAAGTCGGCTGGAGGCCGATGTATTGAATCTCGACGCAATTTGAGTGTTCCATCGTCATTACAAGGCCCTGAACCTTACAATTAACTATCAGTATCGCGTCGGATTCGAAAATCTACTCACAGGAGAAGTTCATACGGTGCTCGAGACAGCAATATACCCCTTGGAGACAAATCGGCTGGAGGACGATGTATTGAATCTCGACGCAATTTGAGTCTTCTATCGTCATTAGGAGGCCCTGAACGTTACTATTCACTATCATTTTTGCGTCGGATTCGAAAATCTAGACTCACAGGAGAAGGATCATATTGTGCCCGAGACAGCAATATCCCCCTGAAGACAAGTCGGCTGGAGGACGATGTATTGAATCTCGACGCAATTTGAGAGTTCTGTCGTCATCAGGAGGCGCTGAACGTTACTATTCAATATCATTTTTGCGTCGGATTCGAAAATCTAGACTCACAGGAGAAGGATCATATGGTGCCCGAGGCAGCAACAGACCCTTGGAGACTAGTCGGCTGGAGGCAGATGTATTGAATATCGACGCAATTTGAATGTTCCATCGTCATTAGGAGGCACTAAACGTTACAATTAACTATCATTTATGCGTCGGATTCGATAATCTAAACTCACAGGAGAACGACCATAAGGTGCCCGAGGCAGCATTAGACCCTTGGAGACAAGTCGGCTGGAGGACGATGTATTGAATCTCGACGCAATTTGAGTGCCCTATCGCCATTACATGGCCCTAAACGTTACAATTAACTATCATTTTAGCGTCGAATTCGATAATCTAAACTCACAGGAGAACGACCATAAGGTGACCAAGACAGCATCAGACCCTTGGAGACAAGTCGGCTGGAGGCCGATGTATTGAATCTCGACGAAATTTGAGTGTTCCATCGTCATTACAAGGCCCTGAACGTTACAATTAACTATCATTTTTGCGTCGGATTCGAAAATCTAGACTCACAGGAGAACGACCATAAGGTCCCCGAGGCAGCAATAGACCCTTGGAGACAAGTCGGCTTGAGGCCGATGCATTGAATCTCGACGCAATTTGAGTGTTCCATCGGCATTAGGAGGCCCTGAACGTTACAATTAACTATCATTTTTGCGTCGGATTCGATAATCTAAACTCACAGGAAAACGACCATAAGGTGCCCGAGGCAGCAATAGAACCTTGGAGACAAGTCGGCTGGAGGCCGATGTATTGAATCTCGACGCAATTTGAGTGTTCCATCGTCATTAGAAGGCTCTGAACGTTACAATTAACTATCATTTTTGCGTCGGATTCGAAAATCTAGACTCACAGGAGAACGACCATAAGGTGCCCGAGGCAGCAATAGACCCTTGGAGACAAGTCGGCTGGAGGCCGATGTATTCAATCTCGACGCAATTTGAGTGTTCCATCGGCATTAGGAGGCCCTGAACGTTACAATTAACTATCATTTTTGCTTCGGATTCGATAATCTAAACTCACAGGAGAACGACCATAAGGTGCCCGAGGCAGCAACAGACCCTTGGGGAAAAGTCGGCTGGAGGAGGATGTATTGAGTCTCGACGCAATTTGAGTGTTCCATCGTCATTACAAGGCCCTGAACGTTACAATTAACTATCATTTTAGCGTCGGATTCGAAAATCTACTCACAGGAGAAGTTCATACGGTTCTCGAGACAGCAATATACCCCTTGGAGACAAATCGACTGGAGGCCGATGTATTGAATATCGACGCAATTTGAGTGTTCCATCGTCTTTAGGATTCCCTGAACGTTACAATTAACTATCATTTTTGCGTCGGATTCGATAATCTTAAATCACAGGAGAACGACGATAAGGTGCCCGAGGCAGCAACAGACCCTTGGAGACAAGTCGGCTGGATGCCGATGAATTGAATCTCGACGCAATTTGAGTGTTCCATCGTCATTACAAGGCCCTAAACGTAACAATTAACTATCATTTGTTGCGTCGGATTCGATAATCTAAACTCACAGGAGAACAACCATAAAGTGCCCGAGGCAGCATTAGACCCTTGGAGACAAGTCGGCTAGAGGGCGATGTATTGAATCTCGACGCAATTTGAGAGTTCTATCGTCATCAGGAGGCGCTGAACGTTACTATTCACTATCATTTTTGCGTCGGAATCGAAAATCTAGACTCACAGGAGAAGGATCATATGGTGCCCGAGGCAGCAACAGACCCTTGGAGACAAGTCGGCTGGTGGCCGATGTATTGATTATCGACGCAATTTGAGTGTTCCATCGTCATTAGGAGGCCCTAAACGTTACAATTAACTATCATTTTTGCGTCGGATTCGATAATCTAAACTCACAGGAGATCGACCATAAGGTGCCCGAGGCAACATTAGACCTTTGGAGACAAGTCGGCTGGAGGACGATGTATTGAATCTCGACGCAATTTGAGTGCCCCATCGTCATTACAAGGCCCTAAACGTTACAATTAACTATCATTTATGCGTCGGATTCGATAATCTAAACTCACAGGAGAACGACCATAAGGTGCCCAGGCAGCAACAGATCCTTGGAGACAAGTCGGCTGGAGGCCGATGTATTAAATCTCGACGCAATTTGAGTGTTCCATCGTCATTACAAGGCCCTGAACGTTGCAATTAACTATCATTTTTGCGTTGGATTCGAAAATCTAGACTCACAGGAGAACGACCATTAGGTCCCCGAGGCAGCAATAGACCCTTGGAGACAAGTGGGCTGGAGGCCGATGTATTGAATCTCGACGCAATTTGAGAGTTCCATCGTCATTAGGCGGCCCTGAACGTTACAATTATCAATCATTTTTGCGTCGGATTCGAAAATCTAGACTTACAAGAGAACGACCATAAAGTGCCCGAGGCAGCATTAGACCCTTGGAGACAAGTCGGCTGGAGGACGATGTATTGGATCGCGACGCAATTTGAGTGTTCCATCCTCATTAGGAGGCCCTGAATATTACAATTAACTATCAGTTTTTCGTCGGATTGGAAAATCTAGACTCACAGCAGACGAACCATTTGGTGCCCGAGGCAGCAATATCCCCTTGGAGACATATCGCCTGGAGGACGATGTATTGAATCTCGACGCAATTTGAGTCTTCTGTCGTCATTAGGAGGCGCTGAACGTTACAATTCACTATCATTTTTGCGTCGGATTCGAAAATCTACTCACAGGAGAAGTTCATACGGTGCTCGAGACAGCAATACACCCCTTGGAGACAAATCGACTGGAGGCCGATGTATTGAATATCGACGCAATTTGAGTGTTCCATCGTCTTTAGGAGTCCGTGAACGTTACAATTAACTATCATTTTTGCGTCGGATTCGATAATCTAAAATCACAGGAGAACGACCATGTGGTGCCCGAGGCAGCGATATCCCCTTGGAGACAAGTCGGCTGGAGGCCGATGTATTGAATCTCGACGCAATTTGAGTGTTCCATCGTCATTAGAAGGCACTGAACGTTACAATTAACTATCATTTTTGCGTCGGATTCGAAATTCTAGACTCACAGGAGAACGACCATAAGGTGCCCGAGGCAGCAATAGACCCTTGGAGGCAAGTCGGCTGGAGGACGATGTATTGAATCTCGACGCAATTTGAGAGTTCCATCGTCATTAGGCGGCCCTGAACGTTACAATTATCAATCATTTTTGCGTCGGATTCGAAAATCTAGACTTACAAGAGAACGACCATAAAGTGCCCGAGGCAGCATTAGACCCTTGGAGACAAGTCGGCTGGAGGACGATGTATTGGATCGCGACGCAATTTGAGTGTTCCATCCTCATTAGGAGGCCCTGAATATTACAATTAACTATCAGTTTTTCGTCGGATTGGAAAATCTAGACTCACAGCAGACGAACCATTTGGTGCCCGAGGCAGCAATATCCCCTTGGAGACATATCGCCTGGAGGACGATGTATTGAATCTCGACGCAATTTGAGTCTTCTGTCGTCATTAGGAGGCGCTGAACGTTACAATTCACTATCATTTTTGCGTCGGATTCGAAAATCTACTCACAGGAGAAGTTCATACGGTGCTCGAGACAGCAATACACCCCTTGGAGACAAATCGACTGGAGGCCGATGTATTGAATATCGACGCAATTTGAGTGTTCCATCGTCTTTAGGAGTCCGTGAACGTTACAATTAACTATCATTTTTGCGTCGGATTCGATAATCTAAAATCACAGGAGAACGACCATTAGGTGCCCGAGGCAGCAACAGACCCTTGGAGACAAGTCGGCTCGAGGCCGGTGTATTGAATCTCGACGCAATTTGAGTGTTCCATCGTCATTACAAAGTCCTAAACGTTACAATTATCTATCTTTTTTGGGCGGATTCGAAATTCTAGACTCACAGGAGAACGACCATAAGGTGCCCGAGGCAGCAATAGACCCTTGGAGTCAAGTCGGCTGGAGGACGATGTATTGAATCTCGACGCAATTTGAGTCTTCTGTCGTCATTAGGAGGCGCTGAACGTTACAATTCACTATCATTTATGCGTCTGATTCGAAAATCTACTCACAGGAGAAGTTCAAACGGTGCTCGAGACAGCAATATCCCCTTGGAGACAATTCCGCTGGAGGCCGATGTATTGAATCTAGACGCAATTTGAGAGTTGCATCGGCATTAGGAGGCCCTGAACGTTACAATTAACTATCATTTTTGCGTCGGATTCGAAAATCTAGACTCACAGGAGAAGGATCATATGGTGCCCGAGGCAGTAATAGACCCTTGGAGACAAGTCGGCTGGAGGACGATGTATTGAATCTCGACGCAATTTGATAGTTCCATCGTCATTAGGCGGCCCTGAACGTTACAATTATCAATCATTTTTGCGTCGGATTCGATAATCTAAACTCACAGGTGAACGACCATAAGGTGCCCGAGGCAGCAACAGACCCTTGGAGACAAGTCGGCTCGAGGCCGGTGTATTGAATCTCGACGCAATTTGAGTGTTCCATCGTCATTACAAAGTCCTAAACGTTACAATTATCTATCTTTTTTGGGCGGATTCGAAATTCTAGACTCACAGGAGAACGACCATAAGGTGCCCGAGGCAGCAATAGACCCTTGGAGTCAAGTCGGCTGGAGGACGAAGTATTGAATCTCGACGCAATTTGAGAGTTCCATCGTCATTAGGCGGCCCTGAACGTTACAATTATCAGTCATTTTTGCGTCGGATTCGAAAATCTAGACTCACAGGAGAACGACCATAAGGTGCCCGAGGCAGCAACAGACCCTTGGGGAAAAGTCGGCTGGAGGAGGATGTATTGAGTCTCGACGCAATTTGAGTGTTCCATCGTCATTACAAGGCCCTGAACGTTACAATTAACTATCATTTTAGCGTCGAATTCGATAATCTAAACTCACAGGAGAACGACCATAAGGTGACCAAGACAGCATCAGACCCTTGGAGACAAGTCGGCTGGAGGCCGATGTATTGAATCTCGACGAAATTTGAGTGTTCCATCGTCATTACAAGGCCCTGAACGTTACAATTAACTATCATTTTTGCGTCGGATTCGAAAATCTAGACTCACAGGAGAAGGATCATATTGTGCCCGAGACAGCAATATCCCCCTGGAGACAAGTCGGCTGGAGGACGATGTATTGAATCTCGACGCAATTTGAGAGTTCTGTCGTCATCAGGAGGCGCTGAACGTTACTATTCAATATCATTTTTGCGTCGGATTCGAAAATCTAGACTCACAGGAGAAGGATCATATGGTGCCCGAGGCAGCAACAGACCCTTGGAGACTAGTCGGCTGGAGGCAGATGTATTGAATATCGACGCAATTTGAATGTTCCATCGTCATTAGGAGGCACTAAACGTTACAATTAACTATCATTTATGCGTCGGATTCGATAATCTAAACTCACAGGAGAACGACCATAAGGTGCCCGAGGCAGCATTAGACCCTTGGAGACAAGTCGGCTGGAGGACGATGTATTGAATCTCGACGCAATTTGAGTGCCCTATCGCCATTACATGGCCCTAAACGTTACAATTAACTATCATTTTAGCGTCGAATTCGATAATCTAAACTCACAGGAGAACGACCATAAGGTGACCAAGACAGCATCAGACCCTTGGAGACAAGTCGGCTGGAGGCCGATGTATTGAATCTCGACGAAATTTGAGTGTTCCATCGTCATTACAAGGCCCTGAACGTTACAATTAACTATCATTTTTGCGTCGGATTCGAAAATCTAGACTTACAGGAGAACGACCATAAGGTCCCCGAGGCAGCAATAGACCCTTGGAGACAAGTCGGCTTGAGGCCGATGCATTGAATCTCGACGCAATTTGAGTGTTCCATCGGCATTAGGAGGCCCTGAACGTTACAATTAACTATCATTTTTGCGTCGGATTCGATAATCTAAACTCACAGGAAAACGACCATAAGGTGCCCGAGGCAGCAATAGAACCTTGGAGACAAGTCGGCTGGAGGCCGATGTATTGAATCTCGACGCAATTTGAGTGTTCCATCGTCATTAGAAGGCTCTGAACGTTACAATTAACTATCATTTTTGCGTCGGATTCGAAAATCTAGACTCACAGGAGAACGACCATAAGGTGCCCGAGGCAGCAATAGACCCTTGGAGACAAGTCGGCTGGAGGCCGATGTATTGAATCTCGACGCAATTTGATAGTTCCATCGTCATTAGGCGGCCCTGAACGTTACAATTATCAATCATTTTTGCGTCGGATTCGATAATCTAAACTCACAGGAGAACGACCATAAGGTGCCCGAGGCAGCAACAGACCCTTGGAGACAAGTCGGCTCGAGGCCGGTGTATTGAATCTCGACGCAATTTGAGTGTTCCATCGTCATTACAAAGTCCTAAACGTTACAATTATCTATCTTTTTTGGGCGGATTCGAAATTCTAGACTCACAGGAGAACGACCATAAGGTGCCCGAGGCAGCAATAGACCCTTGGAGTCAAGTCGGCTGGAGGACGAAGTATTGAATCTCGACGCAATTTGAGAGTTCCATCGTCATTAGGCGGCCCTGAACGTTACAATTATCAGTCATTTTTGCGTCGGATTCGAAAATCTAGACTCACAGGAGAACGACCATAAGGTGCCCGAGGCAGCAACAGACCCTTGGGGAAAAGTCGGCTGGAGGAGGATGTATTGAGTCTCGACGCAATTTGAGTGTTCCATCGTCATTACAAGGCCCTGAACGTTACAATTAACTATCATTTTAGCGTCGAATTCGATAATCTAAACTCACAGGAGAACGACCATAAGGTGACCAAGACAGCATCAGACCCTTGGAGACAAGTCGGCTGGAGGCCGATGTATTGAATCTCGACGAAATTTGAGTGTTCCATCGTCATTACAAGGCCCTGAACGTTACAATTAACTATCATTTTTGCGTCGGATTCGAAAATCTAGACTCACAGGAGAAGGATCATATTGTGCCCGAGACAGCAATATCCCCCTGGAGACAAGTCGGCTGGAGGACGATGTATTGAATCTCGACGCAATTTGAGAGTTCTGTCGTCATCAGGAGGCGCTGAACGTTACTATTCAATATCATTTTTGCGTCGGATTCGAAAATCTAGACTCACAGGAGAAGGATCATATGGTGCCCGAGGCAGCAACAGACCCTTGGAGACTAGTCGGCTGGAGGCAGATGTATTGAATATCGACGCAATTTGAATGTTCCATCGTCATTAGGAGGCACTAAACGTTACAATTAACTATCATTTATGCGTCGGATTCGATAATCTAAACTCACAGGAGAACGACCATAAGGTGCCCGAGGCAGCATTAGACCCTTGGAGACAAGTCGGCTGGAGGACGATGTATTGAATCTCGACGCAATTTGAGTGCCCTATCGCCATTACATGGCCCTAAACGTTACAATTAACTATCATTTTAGCGTCGAATTCGATAATCTAAACTCACAGGAGAACGACCATAAGGTGACCAAGACAGCATCAGACCCTTGGAGACAAGTCGGCTGGAGGCCGATGTATTGAATCTCGACGAAATTTGAGTGTTCCATCGTCATTACAAGGCCCTGAACGTTACAATTAACTATCATTTTTGCGTCGGATTCGAAAATCTAGACTCACAGGAGAACGACCATAAGGTCCCCGAGGCAGCAATAGACCCTTGGAGACAAGTCGGCTTGAGGCCGATGCATTGAATCTCGACGCAATTTGAGTGTTCCATCGGCATTAGGAGGCCCTGAACGTTACAATTAACTATCATTTTTGCGTCGGATTCGATAATCTAAACTCACAGGAAAACGACCATAAGGTGCCCGAGGCAGCAATAGAACCTTGGAGACAAGTCGGCTGGAGGCCGATGTATTGAATCTCGACGCAATTTGAGTGTTCCATCGTCATTAGAAGGCTCTGAACGTTACAATTAACTATCATTTTTGCGTCGGATTCGAAAATCTAGACTCACAGGAGAACGACCATAAGGTGCCCGAGGCAGCAATAGACCCTTGGAGACAAGTCGGCTGGAGGCCGATGTATTCAATCTCGACGCAATTTGAGTGTTCCATCGGCATTAGGAGGCCCTGAACGTTACAATTAACTATCATTTTTGCTTCGGATTCGATAATCTAAACTCACAGGAGAACGACCATAAGGTGCCCGAGGCAGCAACAGACCCTTGGGGAAAAGTCGGCTGGAGGAGGATGTATTGAGTCTCGACGCAATTTGAGTGTTCCATCGTCATTACAAGGCCCTGAACGTTACAATTAACTATCATTTTAGCGTCGGATTCGAAAATCTACTCACAGGAGAAGTTCATACGGTTCTCGAGACAGCAATATACCCCTTGGAGACAAATCGACTGGAGGCCGATGTATTGAATATCGACGCAATTTGAGTGTTCCATCGTCTTTAGGATTCCCTGAACGTTACAATTAACTATCATTTTTGCGTCGGATTCGATAATCTTAAATCACAGGAGAACGACGATAAGGTGCCCGAGACAGCAACAGACCCTTGGAGACAAGTCGGCTGGATGCCGATGAATTGAATCTCGACGCAATTTGAGTGTTCCATCGTCATTACAAGGCCCTAAACGTAACAATTAACTATCATTTGTTGCGTCGGATTCGATAATCTAAACTCACAGGAGAACAACCATAAAGTGCCCGAGGCAGCATTAGACCCTTGGAGACAAGTCGGCTAGAGGGCGATGTATTGAATCTCGACGCAATTTGAGAGTTCTATCGTCATCAGGAGGCGCTGAACGTTACTATTCACTATCATTTTTGCGTCGGAATCGAAAATCTAGACTCACAGGAGAAGGATCATATGGTGCCCGAGGCAGCAACAGACCCTTGGAGACAAGTCGGCTGGAGGCCGATGTATTGATTATCGACGCAATTTGAGTGTTCCATCGTCATTAGGAGGCCCTAAACGTTACAATTAACTATCATTTTTGCGTCGGATTCGATAATCTAAACTCACAGGAGATCGACCATAAGGTGCCCGAGGCAACATTAGACCTTTGGAGACAAGTCGGCTGGAGGACGATGTATTGAATCTCGACGCAATTTGAGTGCCCCATCGTCATTACAAGGCCCTAAACGTTACAATTAACTATCATTTATGCGTCGGATTCGATAATCTAAACTCACAGGAGAACGACCATAAGGTGCCCAGGCAGCAACAGATCCTTGGAGACAAGTCGGCTGGAGGCCGATGTATTAAATCTCGACGCAATTTGAGTGTTCCATCGTCATTACAAGGCCCTGAACGTTGCAATTAACTATCATTTTTGCGTTGGATTCGAAAATCTAGACTCACAGGAGAACGACCATTAGGTCCCCGAGGCAGCAATAGACCCTTGGAGACAAGTGGGCTGGAGGCCGATGTATTGAATCTCGACGCAATTTGAGAGTTCCATCGTCATTAGGCGGCCCTGAACGTTACAATTATCAATCATTTTTGCGTCGGATTCGAAAATCTAGACTTACAAGAGAACGACCATAAAGTGCCCGAGGCAGCATTAGACCCTTGGAGACAAGTCGGCTGGAGGACGATGTATTGGATCGCGACGCAATTTGAGTGTTCCATCCTCATTAGGAGGCCCTGAATATTACAATTAACTATCAGTTTTTCGTCGGATTGGAAAATCTAGACTCACAGCAGACGAACCATTTGGTGCCCGAGGCAGCAATATCCCCTTGGAGACATATCGCCTGGAGGACGATGTATTGAATCTCGACGCAATTTGAGTCTTCTGTCGTCATTAGGAGGCGCTGAACGTTACAATTCACTATCATTTTTGCGTCGGATTCGAAAATCTACTCACAGGAGAAGTTCATACGGTGCTCGAGACAGCAATACACCCCTTGGAGACAAATCGACTGGAGGCCGATGTATTGAATATCGACGCAATTTGAGTGTTCCATCGTCTTTAGGAGTCCGTGAACGTTACAATTAACTATCATTTTTGCGTCGGATTCGATAATCTAAAATCACAGGAGAACGACCATGTGGTGCCCGAGGCAGCGATATCCCCTTGGAGACAAGTCGGCTGGAGGCCGATGTATTGAATCTCGACGCAATTTGAGTGTTCCATCGTCATTAGAAGGCACTGAACGTTACAATTAACTATCATTTTTGCGTCGGATTCGAAATTCTAGACTCACAGGAGAACGACCATAAGGTGCCCGAGGCAGCAATAGACCCTTGGAGGCAAGTCGGCTGGAGGACGATGTATTGAATCTCGACGCAATTTGAGAGTTCCATCGTCATTAGGCGGCCCTGAACGTTACAATTATCAATCATTTTTGCGTCGGATTCGAAAATCTAGACTTACAAGAGAACGACCATAAAGTGCCCGAGGCAGCATTAGACCCTTGGAGACAAGTCGGCTGGAGGACGATGTATTGGATCGCGACGCAATTTGAGTGTTCCATCCTCATTAGGAGGCCCTGAATATTACAATTAACTATCAGTTTTTCGTCGGATTGGAAAATCTAGACTCACAGCAGACGAACCATTTGGTGCCCGAGGCAGCAATATCCCCTTGGAGACATATCGCCTGGAGGACGATGTATTGAATCTCGACGCAATTTGAGTCTTCTGTCGTCATTAGGAGGCGCTGAACGTTACAATTCACTATCATTTTTGCGTCGGATTCGAAAATCTACTCACAGGAGAAGTTCATACGGTGCTCGAGACAGCAATACACCCCTTGGAGACAAATCGACTGGAGGCCGATGTATTGAATATCGACGCAATTTGAGTGTTCCATCGTCTTTAGGAGTCCGTGAACGTTACAATTAACTATCATTTTTGCGTCGGATTCGATAATCTAAAATCACAGGAGAACGACCATAAGGTGCCCGAGGCAGCAACAGACCCTTGGAGACAAGTCGGCTCGAGGCCGGTGTATTGAATCTCGACGCAATTTGAGTGTTCCATCGTCATTACAAAGTCCTAAACGTTACAATTATCTATCTTTTTTGGGCGGATTCGAAATTCTAGACTCACAGGAGAACGACCATAAGGTGCCCGAGGCAGCAATAGACCCTTGGAGTCAAGTCGGCTGGAGGACGATGTATTGAATCTCGACGCAATTTGAGTCTTCTGTCGTCATTAGGAGGCGCTGAACGTTACAATTCACTATCATTTATGCGTCTGATTCGAAAATCTACTCACAGGAGAAGTTCAAACGGTGCTCGAGACAGCAATATCCCCTTGGAGACAATTCCGCTGGAGGCCGATGTATTGAATCTAGACGCAATTTGAGAGTTGCATCGGCATTAGGAGGCCCTGAACGTTACAATTAACTATCATTTTTGCGTCGGATTCGAAAATCTAGACTCACAGGAGAAGGATCATATGGTGCCCGAGGCAGTAATAGACCCTTGGAGACAAGTCGGCTGGAGGACGATGTATTGAATCTCGACGCAATTTGATAGTTCCATCGTCATTAGGCGGCCCTGAACGTTACAATTATCAATCATTTTTGCGTCGGATTCGATAATCTAAACTCACAGGAGAACGACCATAAGGTGCCCGAGGCAGCAACAGACCCTTGGAGACAAGTCGGCTCGAGGCCGGTGTATTGAATCTCGACGCAATTTGAGTGTTCCATCGTCATTACAAAGTCCTAAACGTTACAATTATCTATCTTTTTTGGGCGGATTCGAAATTCTAGACTCACAGGAGAACGACCATAAGGTGCCCGAGGCAGCAATAGACCCTTGGAGTCAAGTCGGCTGGAGGACGAAGTATTGAATCTCGACGCAATTTGAGAGTTCCATCGTCATTAGGCGGCCCTGAACGTTACAATTATCAGTCATTTTTGCGTCGGATTCGAAAATCTAGACTTAGAAGAGAACGACCATAAAGTGCCCGAGGCAGCATTAGACCCTTGGAGACAATTCTGCTGGAGGACGATCTATTGGATCGCGACGCAATTTGAGTGTTCCATCGTCATTAGGAGGCCCTGAATGTTACAATTAACTATCAGTTTTTCGTCGGATTCGAAAATCTAGACTCACAGCAGACGAACCATTTGGTGCCCGAGGCAGCAATATCCCCTTGGAGACAAATCGGCTGGAGGACGATGTATTGAATCTCGACGCAATTTGAGTGTTCCATCGTCTTTAGGAGTCCATGAACATTACAATTAACTATCATTTTTGCGTCGGATTCGATAATCTAAAATCACAGGAGAACGACCATAAGGTGCCCGAGGCAGCAACAGACCCTTGGAGACAAGTCGGCTGGAGGCCGATGTATTGAATCTCGACGCAATTTGAGTGTTCCATCGTCATTACAAAGTCCTAAACGTTACAATTATCTATCTTTTTTGGGCGGATTCGAAATTCTAGACTCACAGGAGAACGACCATAAGGTGCCCGAGGCAGCAATAGACCCTTGGAGTCAAGTCGGCTGGAGGACGATGTATTGAATCTCGACGCAATATGAGAGTTCCATCGTCATTAGGCGGCCCTGAACGTTTCAATTATCAGTCATTTTTGCGTCGGATTCGAAAATCTAGACTTACAAGAGAACGACCATAAAGTGCCCGAGGCAGCATTGGACCCTTGGAGACAAGTCGGCTAGAGGACGATGTATTGGATCGCGACGCAATTTGAGTGTTCCATCGTCATTAGGAGGCCCTGAATCTTACAATTATCTATCAGTTTCGCGTCGGATTCGAAAATCTGAACTCACAGGAGAACGACCATAAGGTGAACGAGGCAGCAATAGACCGTTGGAGACAAGTCGCCTGGAGGACGATGTATTGGATCGCGACGCAATTTGAGTGTTCATCGTCATTAGGAGGCCCTGAATAATACAATTAACTATCAGTTTTTCGTCGGATTCGAAATTCCAGACTCACAGCAGACGAACCATTTGGTGCCCGAGGCAGCAATATCCCCTTGGAGACAAATCGGTTGGAGGACGATGTATTGAATGCCGACGCATTTTGAGTCTTCTATCGTCATTAGGAGGCGCTGAACGTTACAATTCACTATCATTTTTGCGTCGGATTCGAAAATCTAGACTCACAGGAGAAGGATCTTATTGTGCCCGAGACAGCAATATCCCCTTGGAGACAAGTCGGCTGGAGGACGATGTATTGAATCTCGACGCAATTTGAGTGTTCCATCGTCATTACAAGGCCCTGAACGTTACAATTAACTATCATTTTTGCGTCGGATTCGAAAATCTAGACTCACAGGAGAACGACCATAAGGTGCCCGAGGCAGCAATAGACCCTTGGAGGCAAGTCGGCTGGAGGACGATGTATTGGATCGCGACGCAATTTGAGTGTTCCATCGGCATTAGGAGGCCCTGAATGTTACAATTAACTATCAGTTTTTCGTCGGATTCGAAAATCTAGACTCACAGCAGACGAACCATTTGGTGCCCGAGGCAGCAATATCCACTTGGAGAGAAATCGGCTGGAGGACGATGTATTGAATCTAGACGCAATTTGAGTCTTCTGTCGTCATTAGGAGGCGCTGAACGTTACAATTCACTATCATTTTTGCGTCGGATTCGAAAATCTAACTCACAGGCGAAGGATCATATTGTGCCCGAGACAGCAATATCCCCTTGGAGACACGACGGCTGGAGGCCCCTGTATTGAATCTCGACGCAATTTGAGTGTCCCATCGTCATTAGGAGGCCCTAAACTTTACAATTAACTATCATTTTTGCGTCGGATTCGATAATCTAAACTCACAGGGGAACGACCATACGGTGCCCGAGGCAGCTATTGACCCTTGGAGACAAGTCGGTTGGACGACGATGTATTGGATCGCGACGCAAAATGAGTGTTCCATCGTCATTAGGAGGCCCTGAATGTTACAATTAACTATCATTTTTGCGTCGGATTCGAAAATCTGAACTCACAGGAGAACGACCATAAGGTGCCCGAGGCAGCAATAGACCGTTGGAGACAAGTCGGCTGGAGGTCGATGTATTGAATCTCGACGCAATTTGAGTGTCCCATCGTCATTAGAAGGCCCTGAACGTTACAATTAACTATCATTTATGCGTCGGATTCGAAAATCTACTCACAGGAGAAGTTCAAACGGTGCTCGAGACAGCAATATCCCCTTGGAGACAATTCCGCTGGAGGCCGATGTATTGAATCTAGACGCAATTTGAGAGTTGCATCGGCATTAGGAGGCCCTGAACGTTACAATTCACTATCATTTTTGCGTCGGATTCGAAAATCTAGACTCACAGGAGAAGGATCATATGGTGCCCGAGGCAGTAATAGACCCTTGGAGACAAGTCGGCTGGAGGACGATGTATTGAATCTCGACGCAATTTGAGAGTTCCATCGTCATTAGGCGGCCCTGAACGTTACAATTATCAATCATTTTTGCGTCGGAATCGATAATCTAAAATCACAGGAGAACGACCATAAGGTGCCCGAGGCTGCAACAGACCCTTGGAGACAATTCGGCTGGAGGCCGATGTATTGAATCTCGACGCAATTTGAGTGTTCCATCGTCATTACAAGTTCCTAAACGTTACAATTATCTATCATTTTTGCGTCGGATTCGATAATCTAAACTCACAGGAGAACGACCATAAGGTGCCCGAGGCAGCAACAGACCCTTGGAGACAAGTCGGCTGGAGGCCGATGTATTGAATCTCGACGCAATTGGAGTGTTCCATCGTCATTACAAGGCACTAAACGTTACAATTTACTATCAATTTTACGTTGGATTCGATAATCTAGACTCACAGGAGAACGACCATAAGGTGCCCGAGGCAGCAATAGACCCTTGGAGACATGTCGGCTGGAGGCCGATGTATTGAATCTCGACGCAATTTGAGTGTTCCATTGTCATTACAAGGCCCTGAACGTTACAATTAACTATCATTTTTGCGTCGGATTCTAAAATGTTGACTCACAGGGGAACGACCATACGGTGCCCGAGGCAGCAATAGACCCTTGGAGACAAGTCGGCACGAGGCCGATGTATTGAATCTCGACACAATTTGAGAGTTCTATCGTCATCAGGAGGCGCTGAACGTTACTATTCACTATCATTTTTGCGTCGGTTTCGAAAATCTAGACTCACAGGAGAAGGAACATATGGTGCCCGAGACAGCAATATCCCCTTGGAGACAAGTCCGCTGGAGGCCGATTTATTGAATCTCGACGCAATTTGAGTGTTCCATCGTCATTAGGAGGCCCTGAATCTTACAATTATCTATCAGTTTCGCGTCGGATTCGAAAATCTGAACTCACAGGAGAACGACCATAAGGTGCCCGAGGCAGCACTAGACCCTTGGAGACAAGTCGGCTGGAGAACGATGTATTGGATCGCGACGCAATTTGAGTCTTCTAGCGTCATTAGGAGGCGCTGAACGTTACAATTCACTATCATTTTTTCGTCGGATTCGAAAATCTAGACTCACAGGAGAAGGACCATGTGGTGCCCGAGGCAGCGATATCCCCTTGGAGACAAGTCGGCTGGAGGCCGATGTATTGAAACTCGACGCAATTTGAGTGTTCCATTGTCATTACAAAGCCCTGAACCTTACAATTAACTATCAGTTTCGCGTCGGATTCGATAATCTACTCACAGGAGAAGTTCATACGGTGCTCGAGACAGCAATATACCCCTTAGAGACAAATCGGCTCGAGGACGATGTATTGAATCTCGACGCAATTTGAGAGTTCCATCGTCATTAGGCGGCCCTGAACGTTACAATTATCAATCATTTTTGCGTCGGATTCGATAATCTAAAATCACAGGAGAACGACCATAAGGTGCCCGAGGCAGCAACAGTCCCTTGGAGACAATTCGGCTGGAGGCCGATGAATTGAATCTCGACGCAATTTGAGTGTTCCATCGTCATTACAAGTTCCTAAACGTTGCAATTATCTATCATTTTTGCGTCGGATTCGATAATCTAAACTCACAGGAGAACGACCATAAGGTGCCCGAGGCAGCAACAGACCCTTGGAGACAAGTCGGCTGGAGGCCGATGTATTGAATCTCGACGCAATTTGAGTGTTCCATCGTCATTACAAGGCCCTAAACGTTACAATTTACTATCATTTTTACGTTGGATTCGATAATCTAGACTCACAGGAGAACGACCATAAGGTGCCCAAGGCAGCAATAGACCCTTGGAGACAAGTCGGCTGGAGGCCGATGTATTGAATCTCGACGCAATTTGAGTGTTCCATTGTCATTACAAGGCCCTGAACGTTACAATTAACTATCATTTTTGCGTCGGATTCTAAAATGTTGACTCACAGGGGAACGACCATACGGTGCCCGAGGCAGCAATAGACCCTTGGAGACAAGTCGGCTGGAGGCCGATGTATTGAATATCGACGCAATTTGAGAGTTCTATCGTCATCAGGAGGCGCTGAACGTTACTATTCACTATCATTTTTGCGTCGGATTCGAAAATCTAGACTCACAGGAGAAGGAACATATGGTGCCCGAGACAGCAATATCTCCTTGGAGACGAGTCCGCTGGAGGCCGATGTATTGAATCTCGACGCAATTTGAGTGTTCCATCGTCATTAGGAGGCCCTGAATCTTACAATTATCTATCAGTTTCGCGTCGGATTCGAAAATCTGAACTCACAGGAGAACGACCATAAGGTGCCCGAGGCAGCAATAGACCGTTGGAGACAAGTCGGCTGCAGGCCGATGTATTGAATCTCGAAGCAATTTGAGTGTCCCATCGTCATTAGAAGGCCCTGAACGTTACAATTAACTATCATTTATGCGTCGGATTCGAAAATCTACTCACAGGAGAAGTTCAAACGGTGCTCGAGACAGCAATATCCCCTTGGAGACAATTCCGCTGGAGGCCGATGTATTGAATCTCGACGCAATTTGAGAGTTCCATCGGCATTTGGAGGCCCTGAACGTTACAATTAACTATCATTTATGCGTCGGATTCGAAAATCTAGAGTTACAAGAGAACGACCATAAGGTGCCCGAGGCAGCATTAGACCCTTGGAGACAAGTCGGCTGGAGGACGATGTATTGAATCTCGACGCAATTTGAGAGTTCTATCGTCATCAGGAGGCGCTGAACGTTACTATTCACTATCATTTTTGCGTCGGATTCGAAAATCTAGACTCACAGGAGAAGGATCATATGGTGCCCGAGGCAGTAATAGACCCTTGGAGACAAGTCGGCTGGAGGACGATGTATTGAATCTCGACGCAATTTGAGAGTTCCATCGTCATTAGGCGGCCCTGAACGTTACAATTATCAATCATTTTTGCGTCGGATTCGAAAATCTAGACTTACAAGAGAACGACCATAAAGAGCCCGAGGCAGCATTAGACCCTTGGAGACAAGTCGGCTGGAGGACGATGTATTGGATCGCGACGCAATTTGAGTGTTCCATCGTCATTAGGAGGCCCTGAATGTTACAATTAACTATCAGTTTTTCGTCGGATTCGAAAATCTAGACTCACAGCAGACGAACCATTTGGTGCCCGAGGCAGCAATATCCCCTTGGAGACAAATCGGCTGGAGGACGATGTATTGAATCTCGACGCAATTTGAGTCTTCTGTCGTCATTAGGAGGCGCTGAACGTTACAATTCACTATCATTTTTGCGTCGGATTCGAAAATCTACTCACAGGAGAAGTTCATACGGTGCTCGAGACAGCAATATACCCCTTGGAGACAAATCGACTGGAGGCCGATGTATTGAATATCGACGCAATTTGAGTGTTCCATCGTCTTTAGGAGTCCATGAACGTTACAATTAACTATCATTTTTGCGTCGGATTCGATAATCTAAAATCACAGGAGAACGACCATAAGGTGCCCGAGGCAGCAACAGACCCTTGGAGACAAGTCGGCTGGAGGCCGATGTATTGAATCTCGACGCAATTTGAGTGTTCCATCGTCATTACAAAGTCCTAAACGTTACAATTATCTATCTTTTTTGCTGCGGATTCGAAATTCTAGCCTCACAGGAGAACGACCATTAGGTGCCCGAGGCAGCAGTAGACCCTTGGAGTCAAGTCGGCTGGAGGACGATGTATTGAATCGCGACGCAATTTGAGACTTCCATCGTCATTAGGCGGCCCTGAACGTTACAATTATCAGTCATTTTTGCGTCGGATTCGAAAATCTAGACTTACAAGAAAACGACCATAAAGTGCCCGAGGCAGCATTAGACCCTTGGAGACAAGTCGGCTGGAGGACGATGTATTGGATCGCGACGCAATTTGAGTGTTCCATCGTCATTAGGAGGACCTGAATGTTACAATTAACTATCAGTTTTTCGTCGGATTCGAAAATCTAGACTCACAGCTGACGAACCATTTGGTGCCCGAGGCAGAAATATCCCCTTGGAGACAAATCGGCTGGAGGACGATGTATTGAATCTAGACGCAATTTGAGTCTTCTGTCGTCATTAGGAGGCGCTGAACGTTACAATTCACTATCATTTTTGCGTCGGATTCGAAAATCAAACTCACAGGGGAACGACCATATGGTGCCCGAGGCAGTAATAGACCCTTGGAGACAAGTCGGCTGGAGGACGATGTATTGAATCTTGACGCAATTTGAGAGTTCCATCGTCATTAGGCGGCCCTGAACGTTACAATTATCAATCATTTTTGCGTCGGATTCGATAATCTAAAATCACAGGAGAACGACCATAAGGTGCCCGAGGCAGCAACAGACCCTTGGAGACAATTCGGCTGGAGGCCGATGAATTGAATCTCGACGCAATTTGAGTGTTCCATCGTCATTACAAGATCCTAAACGTTACAATTATCTATCATTTTTGCGTCGGATTCGATAATCTAAACTCACAGGAGAACGACCATAAGGTGCCCGAGGCAGCAACAGACCCTTGGAGACAAATCGGCTGGAGGCCGATGTATTGAATCTCGACGCAATTTGAGTGTTCCATCGTCATTACAAGGCCCTAAACGTTACAATTTACTATCATTTTTACGTTGGATTCGATAATCTAGACTCACAGGAGAACGACCATAAGGTGCCCGAGGCAGCAATAGACCCATGGAGACAAGTCGGCTGGAGGCCGATGTATTGAATCTCGACGCAATTTGAGTGTTCCATTGTCATTACAAGGCCCTGAACGTTACAATTAACTATCATTTTAGCGTCGGATTCTAAAATGTTGACTCACAGGGGAACGACCATACGGTGCCCGAGGCAGCAATAGACCCTTGGAGACAAGTCGGCTGGTGGCCGATGTATTGAATCTCGACGCAATTTGAGAGTTCTATCGTCATCAGGAGGCGCTGAACGATACTATTCACTATCATTTTTGCGTCGGATTCGAAAATCTAGACTCACAGGAGAAGGAACATATGGTGCCCGAGACAGCAATATCCCCTTGGAGACAAGTCCGCTGGAGGCCGATGTATTGAATCTCGACGCAATTTGAGTGTTCCATCGTCATTAGGAGGCCCTGAATCTTACAATTATCTATCACTTTCGCGTCGGATTCGAAAATCTGAACTCACAGGAGAACGACCATAAAGTGCCCGAGGCAGCTATAGACCGTTGGAGACAAGTCGGCTGGAGGCCGATGTATTGAATCTCGAAGCAATTTGAGTGTCCCATCGTCATTAGAAGGCCCTGAACGTTACAATTACCTATCATTTATGCGTCGGATTCGAAAATCTACTCACAGTAGAAGTTCAAACGGTGCTCGAGACAGCAATATCCCCTTGGAGACAATTCCGCTGGAGGCCGATGTATTGAATCTCGACGCAATTTGAGAGTTCCATCGGCATTAGGAGGCCCTGAACGTTACAATTAACTATCATTTTTGCTTCGGATTAGAAAATCTAGAGTTACAAGAGAACGACCATAAGGTGCCCGAGGCAGCATTAGACCCTTGGAGACAAGTCGGCTGGAGGACGATGTATTGAATCTCGACGCAATTTGAGAGTTCTATTGTCATCAGGAGGCGCTGAACGTTACTATTCACTATCATTTTTGCGTCGGATTCGAAAATCTAGACTCACAGGAGAAGGATCATATGGTGCCCGAGGCAGTAATAGACCCTTGGAGACAAGTCGGCTGGAGGACGATGTATTGAATCTCGACGCAATTTGAGAGTTCCATCGTCATTAGGCGGCCCTGAACGTTACAATTATCAATCATTTTTGCGTCGGATTCGAAAATCTTGACTTACAAGAGAACGACCATAAAGTGCCCGAGGCAGCATTAGACCCTTGGAGACAAGTCGGCTGGAGGACGATGTATTGGATCGCGACGCAATTTGAGTGTTCCATCGTCATTACAAGGCCCTAAACGTTACAATTTACTATCATTTTTACGTTGGATTCGATAATCTAGACTCACAGGAGAACGACCATAAGGTGCCCGAGACAGCAATAGACCCTTGGAGACATGTCGGCTGGAGGCCGATGAATTGAATCTCGACGCAATTTGAGTGTTCCATTGTCATTACAAGGCCCTGAACGTTACAATTAACTATCATTTTTGCGTCGGATTCTAAAATGTTGACTCACAGGTTAACGACCATACCGTGCCCGAGGCAGCAATAGACCCTTGGAGACAAGTCGGCTGGAGGCCGATGTATTGAATCTCGACGCAATTTGAGAGTTCTATCGTCATCAGGAGGCGCTGAACGTTACTATTCACTATCATTTTTGCGTCGGATTCGAAAATCTAGACTCACAGGAGAAGGATCATATGGTGCCCGAGACAATATCCCCTTGGATACAAGTCGGCTGGATGCCGATGTATTGAATCTCGACGCAATTTGAGTGTTCCATCGTCATTAGGAGGCCCTGAATCTTACAATTAACTATCAGTTTTTCGTCGGATTCGAAAATCTAGACTCACAGCAGACGAACCATTTGGTGCCCGAGGCAGCAATATCCCCTTGGAGCCAAATCGGCTGGAGGACGATGTATTGAATCTCGACGCAATTTGAGTCTTCTGTCGTCATTAGGAGGCGCTGAACGTTACAATTCACTATCATTTTTGCGTCGGATTCGAAAATCTACTCACAGGAGGAGTTCATACGGTGCTCGAGACAGCAATATACCCCTTGGAGACAAATCGACTGGAGGCCGATGTATTGAATATCGACGCAATTTGAGTGTTCCATCGTCTTTAGGAGTCCATGAACATTACAATTAACTATCATTTTTGCGTCGGATTCGATAATCTAAAATCACAGGAGAACGACCATAAGGTGCCCGAGGCAGCAACAGACCCTTGGAGAAAAGTCGGCTGGAAGCCGATGTATTGAATCTCGACGCAATTTGAGTGTTCCATCGTCATTACAAAGTCCTAAACGTTACAATTATCTATCTTTTTTGGGCGGATTCGAAATTCTAGACTCACAGGAGAATGACCATAAGGTGCCCGAGGCAGCAATAGACCCTTGGAGTCAAGTCGGCTGGAGGACGATGTATTGAATCTCGACGCAATATGAGAGTTCCATCGTCATTAGGCGGCCCTGAACGTTTCAATTATCAGTCATTTTTGCGTCGGATTCGAAAATCTAGACTTACAAGAGAACGACCATAAAGTGCCCGAGGCAGCATTGGACCCTTGGAGACAAGTCGGCTGGAGAACGATGTATTGGATCGCGACGCAATTTGAGTGTTCATCGTCATTAGGAGGCCCTGAATGTTACAATTAACTATCAGTTTTTCGTCGGATTCGAAAATCCAGACTCACAGCAGACGAACCATTTGGTGCCCGAGGCAGCAATATCCCCTTGGAGACAAATCGGTTGGAGGACGATGTATTGAATGCCGACGCATTTTGAGTCTTCTATCGTCATTAGGAGGCGCTGAACGTTACAATTCACTATCATTTTTGCGTCTGATTCGAAAATCTAGACTCACAGGAGAAGGATCTTATTGTGCCCGAGACAGCAATATCCCCTTGGAGACAAGTCGGCTGGAGGACGATGTATTGAATCTCGACGCAATTTGAGTGTTCCATCGTCATTAGGAGGCCCTGAATCTTACAATTATCTATCAGTTTCGCGTCGGATTCGAAAATCTGAACTCACAGGAGAACGACCATAAGGTGCCCGAGGCAGCAATAGACCGTTGGAGACAAGTCGCCTGGAGGACGATGTATTGGATCGCGACGCAATTTGAGTGTTCATCGTCATTAGGAGGCCCTGAATGTTACAATTAACTATCAGTTTTTCGTCGGATTCGAAAATCCAGACTCACAGCAGACGAACCATTTGGTGCCCGAGGCAGCAATATCCCCTTGGAGACAAATCGGTTGGAGGACGATGTATTGAATGCCGACGCATTTTGAGTCTTCTATCGTCATTAGGAGGCCATGAACGTTACAATTCACTATCATTTTTGCGTCGGATTCGAAAATCTAGACTCACAGGAGAAGGATCTTATTGTGCCCGAGACAGCAATATCCCCTTGGAGACCAGTCGGCTGGAGGACGATGTATTGAATCTCGACGCAATTTGAGTGTTCCATCGTCATTAGAAGGCCCTGAACGTTACAATTAACTATCATTTTTGCGTCGGATTCGAAAATCTAGACTCACAGGAGAACGACCATAAGGTGCCCGAGGCAGCAATAGACCCTTGGAGGCAAGTCGGCTGGAGGACGATGTATTGGATCGCGACGCAATTTGAGTGTTCCATCGGCATTAGGAGGCCCTGAATGTTACAATTAACTATCAGTTTTTCGTCGGATTCGAAAATCTAGACTCACAGCAGACGAACCATTTGGTGCCCGAGGCAGCAATATCCACTTGGAGACAAATCGGCTGGAGGACGATGTATTGAATCTAGACGCAATTTGAGACTTCTGTCGTCATTAGGAGGCGCTGAACGTTACAATTCACTATCATTTTTGCGTCGGATTCGAAAATCTAACTCACAGGCGAAGGATCATATTGTGCCCGAGACAGCAATATCCCCTTGGAGACACGACGGCTGGAGGACGATGTATTGAATCTCGACGCATTTTGAGTGTCCCATCGTCATTAGGAGACCCTAAACTTTACAATTAACTATCATTTTTGCGTCGGATTCGATAATCTAAACTCACAGGGGAACGACCATACGGTGCCCGAGGCAGCTATTGACCCTTGGAGACAAGTCGGTTGGACGACGATGTATTGGATCGCGACGCAAAATGAGTGTTCCATCGTCTTTAGGAGGCCCTGAATGTTACAATTAACTATCATTTTTGCGTCGGATTCGAAAATCTGAACTCACAGGAGAACGACCATAAGGTGCCCGAGGCAGCAATAGACCGTTGGAGACAAGTCGGCTGGAGGTCGATGTATTGAATCTCGACGCAATTTGAGTGTCCCATCGTCATTAGAAGGCCCTGAACGTTACAATTAACTATCATTTATGCGTCGGATTCGAAAATCTACTCACAGGAGAAGTTCAAACGGTGCTCGAGACAGCAATATCCCCTTGGAGACAATTCCGCTGGAGGCCGATGTATTGAATCTAGACGCAATTTGAGAGTTGCATCGGCATTAGGAGGCCCTGAACGTTACAATTAACTATCATTTTTGCGTCGGATTCGAAAATCTAGACTCACAGGAGAAGGATCATATGGTGCCCGAGGCAGTAATAGACCTTTGGAGACAAGTCGGCTGGAGGACGATGTATTGAATCTCGACGCAATTTGAGAGTTCCATCGTCATTAGGCGGCCCTGAACGTTACAATTATCAATCATTTTTGCGTCGGAATCGATAATCTAAATTCACAGGAGAACGACCATAAGGTGCCCGAGGCAGCAACAGACCCTTGGAGACAATTCGGCTGGAGGCCGATGTATTGAATCTCGACGGAATTTGAGTGTTCCATCGTCATTACAAGTTCCTAAACGTTACAATTATCTATCATTTTTGCGTCGGATTCGTTAATCTAAACTCACAGGAGAACGACCATAAGGTGCCCGAGGCAGCAACAGACCCTTGGAGACAAGTCGGCTGGAGGCCGATGTATTGAATCTCGACGCAATTTGAGTGTTCCATCGTCATTACAAGGCCCTAAAAGTTACAATTTACTATCATTTTTACGTTGGATTCGATAATCTAGACTCACAGGAGAACGACCATAAGGTGCCCGAGGCAGCAATAGACCCTTGGAGACAAGTCGGCTGGAGGCCGATGTATTGAATCTCGACGAAATTTGAGTGTTCCATTGTCATTACAAGGCCCTGAACGTTACAATTAACTATCATTTTTGCGTCGGATTCTAAAATGTTGACCCACAGGGGAACGACCATACGGTGCCCGAGGCAGCAATAGACCCTTGGAGACAAGTCGGCACGAGGCCGATGTATTGAATCTCGACACAATTTGAGAGTTCTATCGTCATCAGGAGGCGCTGAACGTTACTATTCACTATAATTTTTGCGTCGGATTCGAAAATCTAGACTCACAGGAGAAGGAACATATGGTGCCCGAGACAGCAATATCCCCTTGGAGACAAGTCCGCTGGAGGCCGATGTATTGAATCTCGACGCAATTTGAGTGTTCCATCGTCATTAGGAGGCCCTGAATCTTACAATTATCTATCAGTTTCGCGTCGGATTCCAAAATCTGAACTCACAGGAGAACGACCATAAGGTGCCCGAGGCAGCAATAGACCCTTGGAGACAAGTCGGCTGGAGGACGATGTATTGGATCGCGACGCAATTTGAGTCTTCTAGCGTCATTAGGAGGCGCTGAATGTTACAATTCACTATCATTTTTTCGTCGGATTCGAAAATCTAGACTCACAGGAGAAGGACCATGTGGTGCCCGAGGCAGCGATATCCCCTTGGAGACAAGTCGGCTGGAGGCCGATGTATTGAATCTCGACGCAATTTGAGTGTTCCATTGTCATTACAAAGCCCTGAACCTTACAATTAACTATCAGTTTCGCGTCGGATTCGATAATCTACTCACAGGAGAAGTTCATACGGTGCTCGAGACAGCAATATACCCCTTAGAGACAAATCGGCTCGAGGACGATGTATTGAATCTCGACCCAATTTGAGAGTTCCATCGTCATTAGGCGGCCCTGAACGTTACAATTATCAATCATTTTTGCGTCGGATTCGATAATCTAAAATCACAGGAGAACGACCATAAGGTGCCCGAGGCAGCAACAGACCCTTGGAGACAATTCGGCTGGAGGCCGATGAATTGAATCTCGACGCAATTTGAGTGTTCCATCGTCATTACAAGTTCCTAAACGTTACAATTATCTATCATTTTTGCGTCGGATTCGATAATCTAAACTCACAGGAGAACGACCATAAGGTGCCCGAGGCAGCAACAGACCCTTGGAGACAAGTCGGCTGGAGGCCGATGTATTGAATCTCGACGCAATTTGAGTGTTCCATCGTCATTACAAGGCCCTAAACGTTACAATTTACTATCATTTTTACGTTGGATTCGATAATCTAGACTCACAGGAGAACGACCATAAGGTGCTAAAGGCAGCAATAGACCCTTGGAGACAATTCGGCTGGAGGCCGATGAATTGAATCTCGACGCAATTTGAGTGTTCCATCGTCATTACAAGTTCCTAAACGTTACAATTAACTATCATTTTTGCGTCGGATTCTAAAATGTTGACTCACAGGGGAACGACCATACGGTGCCCGAGGCAGCAATAGACCCTTGGAGACAAGTCGGCTGGAGGCCGATGTATTGAATATCGACGCAATTTGAGAGTTCTATCGTCATCAGGAGGCGCTGAACGTTACTATTCACTATCAATTTTGCGTCGGATTCGAAAATCTAGACTCACAGGAGAAGGAACATATGGTGCCCGAGACAGCAATATCCCCTTGGAGACAAGTCCGCTGGAGGCCGATGTATTGAATCTCGACGCAATTTGAGTGTTCCATCGTCATTAGGAGGCCCTGAATCTTACAATTATCTATCAGTTTCGCGTCGGATACGAAAATATGAACTCACAGGAGAACGACCATAAGGTGCCCGAGGCAGCAATAGACCGTTGGAGACAAGTCGGCTGGAAGCCGATGTATTGAATCTCGAAGCAATTTGAGTGTCCCATCGTCATTAGAAGGCCCTGAACGTTACAATTAACTATCATTTATGCGTCGGATTCGAAAATCTACTCACAGGAGAAGTTCAAACGGTGCTCGAGACAGCAATATCCCCTTGGAGACAATTCCGCTGGAGGCCGATGTATTGAATCTCGACGCAATTTGAGAGTTCCATCGGCATTAGGAGGCCCTGAACGTTACAATTCACTATCATTTTTGCGTCGGATTCGATAATCTAAAATCACAGGAGAACGACCATAAGGTGCCCGAGGCAGCAACAGACCCTTGGAGACAAGTCGGCTGGAGGCCGATGTATTGAATCTCGACGCAATTTGAGTGTTCCATCGTCATTACAAAGTCCTAAACGTTACAATTATCTATCTTTTTTGCGGCGGATTCGAAATTCTAGACTCACAGGAGAACGACCATAAGGTGCCCGAGGCAGCAGTAGACCCTTGGAGTCAAGTCGGCTGGAGGACGATGTATTGAATCTCGACGCAATTTGAGACTTCCATCGTCATTAGGCGGCCCTGAAGGTTACAATTATCAGTCATTTTTGCGTCGGATTCGAAAATCTTGACTTACAAGACAACGACCATAAAGTGCCCGAGGCAGCATTAGACCCTTGGAGACAAGTCGGCTGGAGGACGATGTATTGGATCGCGCCGCAATTTGAGTGTTCCATCGTCATTAGGAGGCCCTGAATGTTACAATTAACTATCAGTTTTTCGTCGGATTCGAAAATCTAGACTCACAGCTGACGAACCATTTGGTGCCCGAGGCAGAAATATCCCCTTGGAGACAAATCGGCTGGAGGACGATGTATTGAATCTAGACGCAATTTGAGTCTTCTGTCGTCATTAGGAGGCGCTGAACGTTACAATTCACTATCATTTTTGCGTCGGATTCGAAAATCAAACTCACAGGGGAACGATCATATGGTGCCCGAGGCAGTAATAGACCCTTGGAGACAAGTCGGCTGGAGGACGATGTATTGAATCTTGACGCAATTTGAGAGTTCCATCGTCATTAGGCGGCCCTGAACGTTACAATTATCAATCATTTTTGCGTCGGATTCGATAATCTAAAATCACAGGAGAACGACCATAAGGTGCCCGAGGCAGCAACAGACCCTTGGAGACAATTCGGCTGGAGGCCGATGTATTGAATCTCGACGCAATTTGAGTGTTCCATCGTCATTACAAGTTCCTAAACGTTACAATTATCTATCATTTTTGCGTCGGATTCGATAATCTAAACTCACAGGAGAACGACCATAAGGTGCCCGAGGCAGCTATTGACCCTTGGAGACAAATCGGCTGGAGGCCGATGTATTGAATCTCGACGCAATTTGAGTGTTCCATCGTCATTACAAGGCCCTAAACGTTACAATTTACTATCATTTTTACGTTGGATTCGATAATCTAGACTCACAGGAGAACGACCATGAGGTGCCCGAGGCAGCAATAGACCCATGGAGACAAGTCGGCTGGAGGCCGATGTGTTGAATCTCGACGCAATTTGAGTGTTCCATTGTCATTACAAGGCCCTGAACGTTACAATTAACTATCATTTCAGCGTCGGATTCTAAAATGTTGACTCACAGGGGAACGACCATACGGTGCCCGAGGCAGCAATTGACCCTTGGAGACAAGTCGGCTGGAGGCCGATGTATTGAAACTCGACGCAATTTGAGAGTTCTATCGTCATCAGGAGGCGCTGAACGATACTATTCACTATCATTTTTGCGTCGGATTCGAAAATCTAGACTCTCAGGAGAAGGAACATATGGTGCCCGAGACAGCAATATCCCCTTGGAGACAAGTCCGCTGGAGGCCGATGTATTGAATCTCGACGCAATTTGAGTGTTCCATCGTCATTAGGAGGCCCTGAATCTTACAATTATCTATCAGTTTCGCGTCGGATTCGAAAATCTGAACTCACAGGAGAACGACCATAAAGTGCCCGAGGCAGCAATAGACCGTTGGAGACAAGTCGGCTGGAGGCCGATGTTTTGAATCTCGAAGCAATTTGAGTGTCCCATCGTCATTAGAAGGCCCTGAACGTTACAATTACCTATCATTTATGCGTCGGATTCGAAAATCTACTCACAGTAGAAGTTCAAACGGTGCTCGAGACAGCAATATCCCCTTGGAGACAATTCCGCTGGAGGCCGATGTATTGAATCTCGACGCAATTTGAGAGTTCCATCGGCATTAGGAGGCCCTGAACGTTACAATTAACTATCATTTTTGCGTCGGATTAGAAAATCTAGAGTTACAAGAGAACGACCATAAGGTGCCCGAGGCAGCATTAGACCCTTGGAGACAAGTCGGCTGGAGGACGATGTATTGAATCTCGACGCAATTTGAGAGTTCTATCGTCATCAGGAGGCGCTGAACGTTACTATTCACTATCATTTTTGCGTCGGATTCGAAAATCTAGACTCACAGGAGAAGGATCATATGGTGCCCGAGGCAGTAATAGACCCTTGGAGACAAGTCGGCTGGAGGACGATGTATTGAATCTCGACGCAATTTGAGAGTTCCATCGTCATTAGGCGGCCCTGAACGTTACAATTATCAATCATTTTTGCGTCGGATTCGAAAATCTTGACTTACAAGAGAACGACCATAAAGTGCCCGAGGCAGCATTAGACCCTTGGAGACAAGTCGGCTGGAGGACGATGTATTGGATCGCGACGCAATTTGAGTGTTCCATCGTCATTACAAGGCCCTAAACGTTACAATTTACTATCATTTTTACGTTGGATTCGATAATCTAGACTCACAGGAGAACGACCATAAGGTGCCCGAGACAGCAATAGACCCTTGGAGACATGTCGGCTGGAGGCCGATGTATTGAATCTCGACGCAATTTGAGTGTTCCATTGTCATTACAAGGCCCTGAACGTTACAATTAACTATCATTTTTGCGTCGGATTCTAAAATGTTGACTCACAGGTTAACGACCATACCGTGCCCGAGGCAGCAATAGACCCTTGGAGACAAGTCGGCTGGAGGCCGATGTATTGAATCTCGACGCAATTTGAGAGTACTATCGTCATCAGGAGGCGCTGAACGTTACTATTCACTATCATTTTTGCGTCGGATTCGAAAATCTAGACTCACAGGAGAAGGATCATATGGTGCCCGAGACAATATCCCCTTGGAGACAAGTCGCCTGGATGCCGATGTATTGAATCTCGACGCAATTTGAGTGTTCCATCGTCATTAGGAGGCCCTGAATCTTACAATTAACTATCAGTTTTGCGTCGGATTCGAAAATGTTGACTCACAGGGGAACGACCATACCGTGCCCGAGGCAGCTATTGACCCTTGGAGACAAGTCGGTTGGAGGACGATGTATTGGATCGCGACGCAAAATGAGTGTTCCATCGTCATTAGGAGGCCCTGAATGTTACAATTAACTACCAGTTTTTCGTCGGATTCGAAAATCTAAACTCACAGGAGAACGACCATAAGGTGCCCGAGGCAGCATTAGACCCTTGGAGATGAGTCGGCTGGAGGCCGATGTATTGAATCTCGACGCAATTTGAGTGTTCCATCGTCATTACAAGGCCCTGAACGTTACAATTCACTATCATTTTTGCGTCGGATTCGATAATCTAAAATCACAGGAGAACGACCATAAGGTGCCCGAGGCAGCAACAGACCCTTGGAGACAAGTCGGCTGGAGGCCGATGTATTGAATCTCGACGCAATTTGAGTGTTCCATCGTCATTACAAAGTCCTAAACGTTACAATTATCTATCTTTTTTGCGGCGGATTCGAAATTCTAGACTCACAGGAGAACGACCATAAGGTGCCCGAGGCAGCAGTAGACCCTTGGAGTCAAGTCGGCTGGAGGACGATGTATTGAATCTCGACGCAATTTGAGACTTCCATCGTCATTAGGCGGCCCTGAAGGTTACAATTATCAATCATTTTTGCGTCGGATTCGAAAATCTAGACTTACAAGACAACGACCATAAAGTGCCCGAGGCAGCATTAGACCCTTGGAGACAAGTCGGCTGGAGGACGATGTATTGGATCGCGACGCAATTTGAGTGTTCCATCGTCATTAGGAGGCCCTGAATGTTACAATTAACTATCAGTTTTTCGTCGGATTCGAAAATCTAGACTCACAGCTGACGAACCATTTGGTGCCCGAGGCAGAAATATCCCCTTGGAGACAAATCGGCTGGAGGACGATGTATTGAATCTAGACGCAATTTGAGTCTTCTGTCGTCATTAGGAGGCGCTGAACGTTACAATTCACTATCATTTTTGCGTCGGATTCGAAAATCAAACTCACAGGGGAACGATCATATGGTGCCCGAGGCAGTAATAGACCCTTGGAGACAAGTCGGCTGGAGGACGATGTATTGAAACTCGACGCAATTTGAGAGTTCTATCGTCATCAGGAGGCGCTGAACGATACTATTCACTATCATTTTTGCGTCGGATTCGAAAATCTAGACTCACAGGAGAAGGAACATATGGTGCCCGAGACAGCAATATCCCCTTGGAGACAAGTCCGCTGGAGGCCGATGTATTGAATCTCGACGCAATTTGAGTGTTCCATCGTCATTAGGAGGCCCTGAATCTTACAATTATCTATCAGTTTCGCGTCGGATTCGAAAATCTGAACTCACAGGAGAACGACCATAAAGTGCCCGAGGCAGCAATAGACCGTTGGAGACAAGTCGGCTGGAGGCCGATGTTTTGAATCTCGAAGCAATTTGAGTGTCCCATCGTCATTAGAAGGCCCTGAACGTTACAATTACCTATCATTTATGCGTCGGATTCGAAAATCTACTCACAGTAGAAGTTCAAACGGTGCTCGAGACAGCAATATCCCCTTGGAGACAATTCCGCTGGAGGCCGATGTATTGAATCTCGACGCAATTTGAGAGTTCCATCGGCATTAGGAGGCCCTGAACGTTACAATTAACTATCACTTTTGCGTCGGATTAGAAAATCTAGAGTTACAAGAGAACGACCATAAGGTGCCCGAGGCAGCATTAGACCCTTGGAGACAAGTCGGCTGGAGGACGATGTATGAATCTCGACGCAATTTGAGAGTTCTATCGTCATCAGGAGGCGCTGAACGTTACTATTCACTATCATTTTTGCGTCGGATTCGAAAATCTAGACTCACAGGAGAAGGATCATATGGTGCCCGAGGCAGTAATAGACCCTTGGAGACAAGTCGGCTGGAGGACGATGTATTGAATCTCGACGCAATTTGAGAGTTCCATCGTCATTAGGCGGCCCTGAACGTTACAATTATCAATCATTTTTGCGTCGGATTCGAAAATCTTGACTTACAAGAGAACGACCATAAAGTGCCCGAGGCAGCATTAGACCCTTGGAGACAAGTCGGCTGGAGGACGATGTATTGGATCGCGACGCAATTTGAGTGTTCCATCGTCATTACAAGGCCCTAAACGTTACAATTTACTATCATTTTTACGTTGGATTCGATAATCTAGACTCACAGGAGAACGACCATAAGGTGCCCGAGACAGCAATAGACCCTTGGAGACATGTCGGCTGGAGGCCGATGTATTGAATCTCGACGCAATTTGAGTGTTCCATTGTCATTACAAGGCCCTGAACGTTACAATTAACTATCATTTTTGCGTCGGATTCTAAAATGTTGACTCACAGGTTAACGACCATACCGTGCCCGAGGCAGCAATAGACCCTTGGAGACAAGTCGGCTGGAGGCCGATGTATTGAATCTCGACGCAATTTGAGAGTACTATCGTCATCAGGAGGCGCTGAACGTTACTATTCACTATCATTTTTGCGTCGGATTCGAAAATCTAGACTCACAGGAGAAGGATCATATGGTGCCCGAGACAATATCCCCTTGGAGACAAGTCGCCTGGATGCCGATGTATTGAATCTCGACGCAATTTGAGTGTTCCATCGTCATTAGGAGGCCCTGAATCTTACAATTAATTATCAGTTTTGCGTCGGATTCGAAAATGTTGACTCACAGGGGAACGACCATACCGTGCCCGAGGCAGCTATTGACCCTTGGAGACAAGTCGGTTGGAGGACGATGTATTGGATCGCGACGCAAAATGAGTGTTCCATCGTCATTAGGAGGCCCTGAATGTTACAATTAACTACCAGTTTTTCGTCGGATTCGAAAATCTAAACTCACAGGAGAACGACCATAAGGTGCCCGAGGCAGCATTAGACCCTTGGAGATGAGTCGGCTGGAGGCCGATGTATTGAATCTCGACGCAATTTGAGTGTTCCATCGTCATTACAAGGCCCTGAACGTTACAATTAACTATCATTTTTGCGTCGGATTCGAAAATCTAGACTCACAGGAGGACGACCATAAGGTGCCCGAGGCAGCAATAGACCCTTGGAGACAAGTCGGCTGGAGGCCGATGTATTGAATTTCGACGCAATTTGAGTGTTCCATCGTCATTAGAAGGCCCTGAACTTTACAATTAACTATCATTTTTGCGTCGGATTCGAAAATCTAGACTCACATGAGAACGACCATAAGGTGCCCGAGGCAGCAATAGACCCATGGAGACAAGTCGGCTGGAGGCCGATGTATTGAATCTCGACACAATTTGAGTGTTCCATCGGCATTAGGAGGCCCTGAACGTTAAAATTAACTATCATTTTTGCGTCGGATTCGATAATCTAAACTCACAGGAGAACGACCATAAGGTGCCCGAGGCAGCAACAGATTCTTGGAGACTAGTCGGCTGGAGGCCGATGTATTGAATCTCGACGCAGTTTGAGTGTTCCATCGGCATTAGGAGGCCCTGAACGTTACAATTAACTATCATTTTTGTGTCGGATTCGATAATCTATACTCACAGGAGAACGACCATAAGGTGCCCGAGGCAGCAACAGACCCTTGGAGACAAGTCGGCTGGAGGACGATGTATTGAATCTCGACGCAATTTGAGTGTTCCATCGTCATTACAAGGCCCTGAACGTTACAATTAACTATCATTTTTGCGTCGGATTCGAATATCTAGACTCACAGGAGAACGACCATAAGGTGCCCGAGGCAGCTATTGACCCTTGGAGACAAGTCGGCTGGAGGACGATGTATTGGATCGCGACGCAATTTGAGTCTTCTATCGTCATTAGGAGGCGCTGAACGTTACAATTCACTATCAGTTTTTCGTCGGATTCGAAAATCTAGACTCACAGCAGACGAACCATTTGGTGCCCGAGGCAGCAATATCCCCTTGGAGACAAATCGGCTTTAGGACGATGTATTGAATCCCGACGCCATTTGAGTCTTCTATCGTCATTAGGAGGCGCTGCACGTTACAATTCACTATCATTTTTGCGTCGGATTCGAAAATCTAGACTCACAGGAGAAGGATCATATTGTGCCCGAGTCAGCAATATCCCCTTGGAGACAAGTCTGCTGGAGGACGATGTATTGAATCTCGACGCAATTTGAGTGTCCCATCGTCATTAGGGGGCCCTAAACATTACAATTAACTATCATTTTTGCGTCGGATTCGATAATCTAAACTCACAGGGGAACGACCATACGGTGCCCGAGGCAGCTATTGACCCTTGGAGACAAGTCGGTTGGAGGACGATGTATTGGATCGCGACGCAAAATGAGTGTTCCATCGTCATTAGGAGGCCCTGATTGTTACAATTAACTATCATTTTTGCGTCGGATTCGATAATCTAAACTCACAGGAGAACGACCATAAGGTGCCCGAGGCAGCAACAGACCCTTGGAGACAAGTCGGCTGGAGGCCGATGTGTTGAATCTCGACGCAATTTGAGTGATCCATCGTCATTACAAGGCCCTAAACGTTACAATTTACTATCATTTTTACGTTGGATTCGATAATCTAGACTCACAGGATAACGACCATAGGGTGCCCGAGGCAGCAATAGACCCTTGGAGACAAGTCGGCTGGAGGCCGATGTATTGAATCTCGACGCAATTTGAGTGTTCCATTGTCATTACAAGGCCCTGAACGTAACAATTAACTATCATTTTTGCGTCGGATTCTAAAATGTTGACTCACAGGGGAACGACCATACGGTGCCCGAGGCAGCAATAGACCCTTGGAGACAAGTCGGCTGGAGGCCGATGTATTGAATCTCGACGCAATTTGAGAGTTCTATCGTCATCAGGAGGCGCTGAACGTTACTATTCACTATCATTTTTGCGTCGGATTCGAAAATCTAGACTCACAGGAGAAGGATCATATGGTGCCCGAGGCAGCAACAGACCCTTGGAGACAAGTCGGCTGGAGGACGATGTATTGAATCTCGACGCAATTTGAGTGTTCCATCGTCATTACACGGCCCTGAACGTTACAATTAACTATCATTTTTGCGTCGGATACGAAAATCTAGACACACAGGAGAACGACCATAAGGTGCACAAGGCAGCAATAGACCCTTGGAGACAAGTCGGCTGGAGGACGATGTATTGAATCTCGACGCAATTTGAGAGTTCCATCGTCATTAGGCGGCCCTGAACGTTACAATTAACTATCATTTTGGCGTCGGATTCGTAATTCTAGACTTACAAGAGAACGACCATAAAGTGCCCGAGGCAGCATTAGACCCTTGGAGACAAGTCGGCTGGAGGACGATGTATTGGATCGCGACGCAGTTTGAGTGTTCCAACGTCATTAGGAGGCCCTGAATGTTACAATTAACTATCAGTTTTTTGTCGGTTTCGAAAATCTAGACTCACAGCAGACGAACCATTTGGTGCCCGAGGCAGCAATATACCCTTGGAGACAAATCGGCTGGAGGACGATGTATTGAATCCCGACGCAATTTGAGTCTTCTATCGTCATTAGGAGGCGCTGAACGTTACAATTCACTATCATTTTTGCGTCGGATTCGAAAATCTAGACTCACAGGAGAACGACCATAAGGTGCCCGAGGCAGCAATAGACCCTTGGAGACAAGTCGGCTGGAGGCCGATGTATTGAATCTCGACGCAATTTGAGTCTTCTATCGTCATTAGGAGGCGCTGAACGTTACAATTCACTATCATTTTTGCGTCGGATTCGAAAATCTAGACTCACAGGAGAAAGATCATATTGTGCCCGAGACAGCAAATTCCCCTTGGAGACAAGTCGGCTGGAGGACGATGTATTGACACTCGACGCAATTTGAGTGTTCCATCGTCATTACAAGGCCCTGAACCTTACAATTAACTATCAGTTTCGCGTCGGATTCGAAAATCTACTCACAGGAGAAGTTCATACGGTGCTCGAGACAGCAATATACCCCTTGGAGACAAATCAGCTGGAGGACGATGTATTGAATCTCGACGCAATTTGAGTCTTCTATAGTCATTAGGAGGCGCTGAACGTTACAATTCATTATCATTTTTGCGTCGGATTCGAAAATCTTGACTCACAGGAGTACGACCATAAGGTGCCCGAGGCAGCAATAGACCCTTGGAGACAAGTCGGCTGGAGGACGATGTATTGGATCGCGACGCAATTTGAGTCTTCTATCGTCATTAGGAGGCGCTGAACGTTACAATTCACTATCATTTTTGCGTCGGATTCGAAAAGCTAGACTCACAGGAGAAGGACCATGTGGTGCCCGAGGCAGCGATATCCCCTTGGAGACAAGTCGGCTGGAGGCCGATGTATTGAATCTCGATGCAATTTGAGTGTTCCATCGTCATTACAAAGCCCTGAAACGTACAATTAACTATCAGTTTCGCGTCGGATTCGAAAATCCACTCACAGGAGAAGTACATACGGTGCTCGAGACAGCAATAGACCCTTCGAGACAAGTCGGCTGGAGGACGATGTATTGAATCTCGACGCAATTTGAGAGTTCCATCGTCATTAGGCGGCCCTGAACGTTACAATTAACTATCATTTTGGCGTCGGATTCGTAAATCTAGACTTACAAGAGAACGACCATAAAGTGCCCGAGGCAGCATTAGACCCTTGGAGACAAGTCTGCTGGAGGACGATGTATTGGATCGCGACGCAATTTGAGTGTTCCATCGTCATTAGGAGGCCCTGAATGTTACAATTAACTATCAGTTTTTCATCGGATTCGAAAATCTAGACTCACAGCAGACGAACCATTTGGTGCCCGAGGCAGCAATATCCCCTTGGAGACAAATCGGCTGGAGGACGATGTATTGAATCCCGACGCAATTTGAGTCTTCTATCGTCATTAGGAGGCGCTGAACGTTACAATTCACTATCATTTTTGCGTCGGATTCGAAAATCTAGACTCACAGGAGAAGCATCATATTGTGCCCGAGACAGCAATATCCCCTTGGAGACAAGTCGGCTGGAGGACGATGTATTGAATCTCGACGCGATTTGAGTGTTCCATCGTCATTAGAAGGCCCTGAACGTTACAATTATCTATCATTTTTGCGTCGGATTCGAAAATCTAGACCCACAGGAGAACGACCATAAGTTGCCCGAGGCAGCAATAGACCCATGGAGACAAGTCGGCTGGAGGACGATGTATTGGATCGCGACGCAATTTGAGTCTTCTATCGTCATTAGGAGGCGCTGAACGTTACAATTCACTATCATTTTTGCGTCGGATTCGAAAATCTACCCTCACAGGAGAAGGACCTTGTGGTGCCCGAGGCAGCGATATCCCCTTGGAGACAAGTCGGCTGGAGGCCGATGTATTGAATCTCGACGCAATTTGAGTGTTCCATCGTCATTAGAAGGCCCTGAACGTTACAATTAACTATCATTTTTGCGTCACATACGAAAATCTAGACACACAGGAGAACGACCATAAGGTGCCCGAGGCAGCAATAGACCCTTGGAGACAAGTCGGCTGGAGGACGATGTATTGAATCTCGACGCAATTTGAGAGTTCCATCGTCATTAGGCGGCCCTGAACGTTACAATTAACTATCATTTTGGCGTCGGATTCGTAAATTTAGACTTACAAGAGAACGACCATAAAGTGCCCGAGGCAGCATTAGACCCTTGGAGACAAGTCGGCTGGAGGACGATGTATTAGATCGCGACGCAATTTGAGAGTTCCATCGTCATTAGGAGGCCCTGAATGTTACAATTAACTATCAGTTTTTCGTCGGATTCGAAAATCTAGACTCACAGCAGACGAACCATTTGGTGCCCGAGGCAGCAATATCCCCTTGGAGACAAGTCGGCTGGAGGACGATGTATTGAATCTCGACGCAATTTGAGTGTTCCATCGTCATTACACGGCCCTGAACGTTACAATTAACTATCATTTTTGCGTCGGATACGAAAATCTAGACACACAGGAGAACGACCATAAGGTGCACAAGGCAGCAATAGACCCTTGGAGACAAGTCGGCTGGAGGACGATGTATTGAATCTCGACGCAATTTGAGAGTTCCATCGTCATTAGGCGGCCCTGAACGTTACAATTAACTATCATTTTGGCGTCGGATTCGTAATTCTAGACTTACAAGAGAACGACCATAAAGTGCCCGAGGCAGCATTAGACCCTTGGAGACAAGTCGGCTGGAGGACGATGTACTGGATCGCGACGCAGTTTGAGTGTTCCAACGTCATTAGGAGGCCCTGAATGTTACAATTAACTATCAGTTTTTTGTCGGATTCGAAAATCTAGACTCACAGCAGACGAACCATTTGGTGCCCGAGGCAGCAATATCCCCTTGGAGACAAATCGGCTGGAGGACGATGTATTGAATCCCGACGCAATTTGAGTCTTCTATCGTCATTAGGAGGCGCTGAACGTTACAATTCACTATCATTTTTGCGTCGGATTCGAAAATCTAGACTCACAGGAGAACGACCATAAGGTGCCCGAGGCAGCAATAGACCCTTGGAGACAAGTCGGCTGGAGGCCGATGTATTGAATCTCGACGCAATTTGAGTCTTCTATCGTCATTAGGAGGCGCTGAACGTTACAATTCACTATCATTTTTGCGTCGGATTCGAAAATCTAGACTCACAGGAGAAAGATCATATTGTGCCCGAGACAGCAAATTCCCCTTGGAGACAAGTCGGCTGGAGGACGATGTATTGACACTCGACGCAATTTGAGTGTTCCATCGTCATTACAAGGCCCTGAACCTTACAATTAACTATCAGTTTCGCGTCGGATTCGAAAATCTACTCACAGGAGAAGTTCATACGGTGCTCGAGACAGCAATATACCCCTTGGAGACAAATCAGCTGGAGGACGATGTATTGAATCTCGACGCAATTTGAGTCTTCTATAGTCATTAGGAGGCGCTGAACGTTACAATTCATTATCATTTTTGCGTCGGATTCGAAAATCTTGACTCACAGGAGTACGACCATAAGGTGCCCGAGGCAGCAATAGACCCTTGGAGACAAGTCGGCTGGAGGACGATGTATTGGATCGCGACGCAATTTGAGTCTTCTATCGTCATTAGGAGGCGCTGAACGTTACAATTCACTATCATTTTTGCGTCGGATTCGAAAATCTAGACTCACAGGAGAAGGACCATGTGGTGCCCGAGGCAGCGATATCCCCTTGGAGACAAGTCGGCTGGAGGCCGATGTATTGAATCTCGATGCAATTTGAGTGTTCCATCGTCATTACAAAGCCCTGAAACGTACAATTAACTATCAGTTTCGCGTCGGATTCGAAAATCCACTCACAGGAGAAGTACATACGGTGCTCGAGACAGCAATAGACCCTTCGAGACAAGTCGGCTGGAGGACGATGTATTGAATCTCGACGCAATTTGAGAGTTCCATCGTCATTAGGCGGCCCTGAACGTTACAATTAACTATCATTTTGGCGTCGGATTCGTAAATCTAGACTTACAAGAGAACGACCATAAAGTGCCCGAGGCAGCATTAGACCCTTGGAGACAAGTCGGCTGGAGGACGATGTATTGGATCGCGACGCAATTTGAGTGTTCCATCGTCATTAGGAGGCCCTGAATGTTACAATTAACTATCAGTTTTTCATCGGATTCGAAAATCTAGACTCACAGAAGACGAACCATTTGGTGCCCGAGGCAGCAATATCCCCTTGGAGACAAATCGGCTGGAGGACGATGTATTGAATCCCGACGCAATTTGAGTCTTCTATCGTCATTAGGAGGCGCTGAACGTTACAATTCACTATCATTTTTGCGTCGGATTCGAAAATCTAAACTCACAGGAGAAGCATCATATTGTGCCCGAGACAGCAATATCCCCTTGGAGACAAGTCGGCTGGAGGACGATGTATTGAATCTCGACGCGATTTGAGTGTTCCATCGTCATTAGAAGGCCCTGAACGTTACAATTATCTATCATTTTTGCGTCGGATTCGAAAATCTAGACTCACAGGAGAACGACCATAAGTTGCCCGAGGCAGCAATAGACCCATGGAGACAAGTCGGCTGGAGGACGATGTATTGGATCGCGACGCAATTTGAGTCTTCTATCGTCATTAGGAGGCGCTGAACGTTACAATTCACTATCATTTTTGCGTCGGATTCGAAAATCTACCCTCACAGGAGAAGGACCATGTGGTGCCCGAGGCAGCGATATCCCCTTGGAGACAAGTCGGCTGGAGGCCGATGTATTGAATCTCGACGCAATTTGAGTGTTCCATCGTCATTAGAAGGCCCTGAACGTTACAATTAACTATCATTTTTGCGTCACATACGAAAATCTAGACACACAGGAGAACGACCATAAGGTGCCCGAGGCAGCAATAGACCCTTGGAGACAAGTCGGCTGGAGGACGATGTATTGAATCTCGACGCAATTTGAGAGTTCCATCGTCATTAGGCGGCCCTGAACGTTACAATTAACTATCATTTTGGCGTCGGATTCGTAAATTTAGACTTACAAGAGAACGACCATAAAGTGCCCGAGGCAGCATTAGACCCTTGGAGATAAGTCGGCTGGAGGACGATGTATTAGATCGCGACGCAATTTGAGAGTTCCATCGTCATTAGGAGGCCCTGAATGTTACAATTAACTATCAGTTTTTCGTCGGATTCGAAAATCTAGACTCACAGCAGACGAACCATTTGGTGCCCGAGGCAGCAATATCCCCTTGGAGACAAATCGGCTGGAGGACGATGTATTGAATCCCGACGCAATTTGAGTCTTCTATCGTCATTGGGAGGCGCTGAACGTTACAATTCACTATCATTTTTGCGTCGGATTCGAAAATCTAGACTCACAGGAGAACGACCTTAAGGTGCCCGAGGCAGCAATAGACCCATGGAGACAAGTCGGCTGGAGGTCGATGTATTGAATCTCGACGCAATTTGAGTGTTCCATCGGCATTAGGAGGCCCCGAACGTTAAAATTAACTATCATTCTTGCCTCGGATTCGATAATCTATACTCACAGGAGAACGACCATAAGGTGCCCGAGGCAGCTACAGACCCTTGGAGACAAGTCGGCTGGAGGCCGGTGTATTGAATCTCGACGCAATTTGAGTGTTCCATCGTCATTACAAGGCCCTGAACGTTACAATTAACTATCACTTTTGCGTCGGATTCGAAAATCTTGACTCACAGGAGAACGACCATAAGGTGCCCGAGGAAGCAATAGACCCTTGGAGACTAGTCGGCTGGAGGACGATGTATTGACTCTCGATGCAATTTGAGTGTTCCATCGTCATTAGGAGTCCCTGAACGTTACAATTAACTATCATTTTTGCGTTGGATTCGAAAATCTAGACTCACAGGAGAACGACCATTTGGTGCCCGAGGCAGCAATAGACCCATGGAGACAAGTCGGCTGGAGGCCGATGTATTGAATCTCGACGCAATTTGAGTCTTCTATCGTCATTAGGAGGCGCTGAACGTTACAATTCACTATCATTTTTGCGTCGGATTCGAAAATCTAGACTCACAGGAGAAGGATCATATTGTGCCCGAGACAACACTATCCCCTTGGAGACAAGTCGGCTGGAGGACGATGTATTGAATCTCGACGCAATTTGAGTCTTCTATCGTCATTAGGAGGCGCTGAACGTTACAATTAACTATCATTTTTGCGTCGGATTCGATAATCTAAACTCACAGGAGAACGACCATAAGGTGCCCGAGGCAGCAATAGACCCATGGAGACAAGTCGGCTGGAGGCCGATGTATTGAATCTCTACGCAATTTGAGTCTTCCATCGTCATTACAAGGCCCTGAACGTTACAATTAACTATCACTTTTGCGTCGGATTCGAAAATCTAGACTCACAGGAGAACGACCATAAGGTGCCCGAGGCAGCAATAGACCCTTGGAGACAAGTCGGCTGGAGGACGATGTATTGGATCGCGACGCAATTTGAGTCTTCTATCGTCATTAGGAGGCGCTGAACGTTACAATTCACTATCATTTTTGCGTCGGATTCGAAAATCTAGACTCACAGGAGAAGGACCATGTGGTGCCCGAGGCAGCGATATCCCCTTGGAGACAACTCGGCTGGAGGCCGATGTATAGAATCTCGACGCAATTTGAGTGTCCCATCGTCATTAGAAGGCCCTGAACGTTACAATTAACTATCATTTTTGCGTCGGATTCGAAAATCTAGACTCACAGGAGAACGACCATAAGGTGCCCGAGGCAGCAATAGACCCTTGGAGACAAGTCGGCTGGAGGACGATGTATTGAATCTCGACGCAATTTAGAGTTCCATCGTCATTAGGCGGCCCTGAACGTTACAATTAACTATCATTTTTGCGTCGGATTCGATAATCTAAACTCACAGGAGAACGACCATAAGGTGCCCGAGGCAGCAATAGACCCATGGAGACAAGTCGGCTGGAGGCCGATGTATTGAATCTCTACGCAATTTGAGTCTTCCATCGTCATTACAAGGTCCTGAACGTTACAATTAACTATCATTTTTGCGTCGGATTCGAAAATCTAGACTCACAGGAGAACGACCATAAGGTGCCCGAGGCAGCAATATACCCTTGGAGACAAGTCGGCTGGAGGCCGATGTATTGAATCTCGACGCAATTTGAGTGTTCCATCGGCATTAGGAGGCCCTGAACGATACAATTAACTATCATTTTTGCGTCGGATTCGAAAATCTAGATTCACAGGAGAACGACCACAAGCGGCCCGAGGCAGCAACAGACCCTTGGAGACAAGTCGGCTGGAGGACGATGTATTGAATCTCGACGCAATTTGAGTGTTCCATCGGCATTACAAGGCCCTGAACGTTACAATTAACTATCATTTTTGCGTCGGATTCGAAAATCTAGACTCAGAGGAGAACGACCATAAGGTGCTCGAGGCAGCAATAGACCCTTGGAGACAAGTCAGCTGCAGGACGATGTATTGGATCGCGACGCAATTTGAGTCTTCTATCGTCATTAGGAGGCGCTGAACGTTACAATTCACTATCATTTTTGCGTCGGATTCGAAAATCTAGACTCACAGGAGCAGGACCATGTGGTGCCCGAGGCAGCGATATCCCCTTGGAGACAAGTCGGCTGGAGGCCGATGTATTGAATCTCGACGCAATTTGAGTGTTCCATCGGCATTAGGAGGCCCTGAACGTTACAATTAACTATCATTTTTGCGTCGGGTTCGAAAATCTAGACTCACAGGAGAACGACCATAAGGTGCCCGAGGCAGCAATAGACCCTTGGAGACAAGTCGGCTGGAGGACGATGTATTGAATCTCGACGCAATTTGAGAGTTCCAACGTCATTTGGCGGCCCCGAACGTTACAATTAACTATCATTTTTGCGTCGGATCCGAAAATCTAGACTTACAAGAGAACGACCATAAAGTGCCCGAGGCTGCATTAGATCCTTGAAGACAAGTCGGCTGGAGGTGATGTATTGAATCTCGACGCAATTTGAGTGTTCCATCGTTATTACAAGGCCCTGAACGTTACAATTAATTATCATTTTTGCGTCGGATTCGAAAATCTAGACTCACAGGAGAACGACCATAAGGTGCCCGAGGCAGCAATAGACCCTTGGAGACAAGTCGGCTGCAGGCCGATGTATTGAATCTCGACGCAATTTGAGTGTTCCATCGGCATTAGGAGTCCCTGAACGTTACAATTAACTATCATTTTCGCGGCGGATTCGATAATCTAAACTCACAGGAGAACGACCGTAAGGTGCCCGTGGCAGCAACAGACCCTTGTAGACAAGTCGGCTGGAGGACGATGTATTGAATCTCGACGTAATTTGAGTGTTCCTTCGTCATTACAAGGCCCTGAACGTTACAATTAACTATCATTTTTGCGTCGGATTCGAAAATCTAGACTCACAGGAGAACGACCATAAGGTGCCCGAGGCAGCAATAGACCCTTGGAGACAAGTCGGCTGGACGACGATGTATTGGATCGCGACGCAATTTGAGTCTTCTATCGTCATTAGGAGGCGCTGAACGTTACAATTCACTATCATTTTTGCGTCGGATTCGAAAATCTAGACTCACAGGAGAAGGACCATGTGGTGCCCGAGGCAGCGATATCCCCTTGGAGACAACTCGGCTGGAGGCCGATGTATAGATTCTCGACGCAATTTGAGTGTTCCATCGTCATTAGAAGGCCCTGAACGTTACAATTAACTATCATTTTTGCGTCGGATTCGAAAATCTAGACTCACAGGAGAACGACCATAAGGTGCCCGAGGCAGCAATAGACCCTTGGAGACAAGTCGGCTGGAGGACGATGTATTGAATCTCGACGCAATTTAGAGTTCCATCGTCATTAGGCGGCCCTGAACGTTACAATTAACTATCATTTTTGCGTCGGATTCGAAAATCTAGACTTACAAGAGAACGACCATAAAGTGCCCGAGGCAGCATTAGACCCTTGGAGACAAGTTGGCTGGAGGATGATGTATTGGATCGCGACGCAATTTGAGTGTTCCATCGTCATTAGGAGGCCCAGAATGTTACAATTAACTATCAGTTTTTCGTCGGATTCGAGAATCTAGACTCACAGCAGACGAACCATTTGGTGCCCGAGGCAGCAATATCCCCTTGGAGACAAATCGGCTGGAGGACGATGTATTGAATCTCGACGCAATTTGAGTCTTCTATCGTCATTAGGAGGCGCATAACGTTACAATTCACTATCATTTTTGCGTCGGATTCGAAAATCTAGACTCACAGGAGAAGGATCATATTGTGCCCGAGACAGCAATATCCCCTTGGAGACAAGTCGGCTGGAGGACGATGTATTGAATCTCGATGCAATTTGAGTGTCCCATCGTCATTAGGAGGCCATAAACGTTACAATTAACTATCATTTTTGCGTCGGATTCGATATTCTAAACTCACAGGGGAACGACCATACGGTGCCCGAGGCAGCTATTGACCCTTGGAGACAAGTCGGTTGGAGGACGATGAATTGGATCGCCACGCAAAATGAGTGTTCCATCGTCATTAGGAGGCCCTGAATGTTACAATTAACTATCAGTTTTTCGTCGGATTCGAAAATCTAAACTCACAGGAGAACGACCATAAGGTGCCCGAGGCAGCAATAGACCGTTGGAGACAAGTCGGCTGGAGGCCGATGTATTGAATCTCGACGCAATTTGAGTGTCCCATCGTCATTAGAAGGCCCTGAACGTTACAATGAACTATCATTTATGCGTCGGATTCGAAAATCTACTCACAGGAGAAGTTCATACGGTGCTCGAGACAGCAATATCCCCTTGGAGACAAGTCCGCTGGAGGCCGATGTATTGAATCTCGACGCAATTTGAGAGTTCCATCGGCATTAGGAGGCCCTGAACGTTACAATTAACTATCATTTTGGCGTCGGATTCGAAAATCTAGACTTACAAGAGAACGACCATAAGGTGCCCGAGGCAGCATTAGACCCTTGGAGACAAGTCGGCTGGAGGCCGATGTATTGAATCTCGACGCAATTTGAGTGTTCCATCGTCATTACAAGGCCCTAAACGTTACAATTAACTATCATTTTTGCGTCGGATTCGATAATCTAAACTCACAGGAGAATGACCATAAGGTGCCCGAGGCAGCAACAGACCCTTGGAGACAAGTCGGCTGGAGGCCGATGTATTGAATCTAGACGCAATTTAAGAGTTATATCGTCATCAGGAGGCGCTGAACGTTACTATTCACTATCATTTTTGCGTCGGATTCGAAAATCTAGAATCACAGGAGAAGGATCATATGGTGCCCGAGGCAGCAAGAGACCCTTGGAGACAAGTCGGCTGGAGGCCGATGTATTGAATATCGACGCAATTTGAGTGTTCCATCGTCATTAGGAGGCCCTAAACGTTAATTTAACTATCATTTTTGCGTCGGATTCGATAATCTAAACTCACAGGAGAAGGACCATTAGGAGCCCGAGGCAGCATTAGACCCTTGGAGACAAGTCGGCTGGAGGACGATGTATTGAATCTCGACGCAATTTGAGTGTCCCATCGTCATTACAAGGCCCTAAACGTTACAATTAACTATAATTTTTGCGTCGGATTCGAAAATCTAGACTCACAGGAGAACGACCATAAGGTCCCCGAGGCTGCAACAGACCCTTGGAGACAAGTCGGCTGGAGGCCGATGTATTGAATCTCGACGCAATTTGAGTGTGCCATCGTCATTACAAGGCCCTGAACGTTACAATTAACTATCATTATTGCGTCGTATTCGAAAATCTAGACTCACAGGAGAACGACCATAAGGTGTCCGAGGCAGCAATAGACACTTGGAGACAAGTCGGCTGGAAGCCGATGTATTAAATTTCGACGCAATTTGAGTGTTCCATCGGCATTAGGAGGCCCTGAACGTTACAATTAACTATCATTTTGGCGTCGGATTCGATAATCTAAACTCACAGGACAACGACCATAAAGTGCCCGAGGCAGCAATAGACCCTTGGAGACAAGTCGGCTGGAGGCCGATGTATTGAATCTCGACGAAATTTGAGTGTTCCATCGTCATTACAAGGCCCTGAACGTTACAATTAACTATCATTTTTGCGTCGGATTCGAAAATCTAGACTCACAGGAGAACGACCATAAGGTGCCCGAGGCAGCAATAGACCCTTGGAGACAAGTCGGCTGGAGGCCGATGTATTGAATCTCGACGCAATTTGAGTGTTCCATCGTCATGACAAGGCCCTAAACGTTACAATTAACTATCATTTTTGCGTCGGATTCGATAATCTAAACTCACAGGAGAATGACCATAAGGTGCCCGAGGCAGCAACAGACCCTTGGAGACAAGTCGGCTGGAGGCCGATGTATTGAATCTCGACGCAATTTGAGTGTTCCATCGTCATTACAAGGCCCTGAACGTTACAATTAACTATCATTTTTGCGTCGGATTCGAAAATCTAGACTCACAGGAGAACGACCAGGAGGTGCCCGAGGCAGCAATAGACCTTTGGAGACAAGTCGGCTGGAGGCCGATGTATTGAATCTCGACGCAATATGAGTGTTCCATCGGCATTAGGAGGCCCTGAACGTTACAATTAACTATCATTTTTGCGTCGGATTCGATAATCTAAACTCACAGGAGAACGACCATAAGGTGCCCGAGGCAGCAACAGACCCTTGGAGACAAGTCGGCTGGAGGCCGATGTATTGAATCTCGACTCAATTTGAGTGTTCCATCGTCATTACAAGGCCCTGAACGTTACAATTAACTAACATTTTTGCGTCGGATTCGAAAATCTAGACTCACAGGTGAACGACCATAAGGTGCCCGAGGCAGCAATAGACACTTGGAGACAAGTCGGCTGGAAGCCGATGTATTAAATCTCGACGCAATTTGAGTGTTCCATCGGCATTAGGAGGCCCTGAACTTTACAATTAACTATCATTTTTGCGTCGGATTCGATAATCTAAACCCACAGGAGAACGACCATAAGGTGCCCGAGGCAGCAATAGAACCTTGGAGACAAGTCGATGGAGGCCGATGTATTGAATCTCGACGCAATTTGGGTGTTCCATCGTCATTACAAGGCCCTGAACGTTACAATTAACTATCATTTTTGCGTCGGATTCGAAAATCTACACTCACAGGAGAACGACCATAAGGTGCCCGAGGCAGCAATATCCCCTTGGAGACAAATCGGCTGGAGGACGATGTATTGAATCTCGACGCAATTTGAGTCTTCTATCGTCATTAGGAGGCGCTGAACGTTACAATTCACTATCATTTTTGCGTCGGATTCGAAAATCTAGACTCACAGGAGAAGGATCATATTGTGCCCGAGACAGCAATATCCCCTTGGAGACAAGTCGGCTGGAGGACGATGTATTGAATCTCAACGCAATTTGAGTGTCCCATCGTCATTAGGAGGCCCTAAACGTTACAATTGACTATCATTTTTGCGTCGGATTCGATAATCTAAACTCACAGGGGAACGACCATACGGTGCCCGAGGCAGCAACAGACCCTTGGAGACAAGTCGGCTGGAGGACGATGTATTGAATCTCGACGTAATTTGAGTGTTCCATCGTCATTACAAGGCCCTGAACGTTACAATTAACTATCATTTTTGCGTCGGATTCGAAAATCTAGACTCACAGGAGAAGGACCATGTGGTGCCCGAGGCAGCGATATCCCCTTGGAGACAACTCGGCTGGAGGCCGATGTATAGAATCTCGACGCAATTTGAGTGTTCCATCGTCATTAGAAGGCCCTGAACGTTACAATTAACTATCATTTTTGCGTCGGATTCGAAAATCTAGACTCACAGGAGAACGACCATAAGGTGCCCGAGGCAGCAATAGACCCTTGGAGACAAGTCGGCTGGAGGACGATGTATTGAATCTCGACGCAATTTAGAGTTCCATCGTCATTAGGCGGCCCTGAACGTTACAATTAACTATCATTTTTGCGTCGGATTCGATAATCTAAACTCACAGGGGAACGACCATAAGGTGCCCGAGGCAGCAATAGACCCATGGAGACAAGTCGGCTGGAGGCCGATGTATTGAATCTCTACGCAATTTGAGTGTTCCATCGTCATTACAAGGCCCTGAACGTTACAATTAACTATCATTTTTGCGTCGGATTCGAAAATCTAGACTCACAGGAGAACGACCATAAGGTGTCCGAGGCAGCAATAGACACTTGGAGACAAGTCGGCTGGAAGCCGATGTATTAAATTTCGACGCAATTTGAGTGTTCCATCGGCATTAGGAGGCCCTGAACGTTACAATTAACTATCATTTTTGCGTCGGATTCGATAATCTAAACTCACAGGAGAACGACCATAAGGTGCCCGAGGCAGCAATAGACCCTTGGGGACAAGTCGGCTGGAGGCCGATGTATTGAATCTCGACGCAATATGAGTGTTCCATCGGCATTAGGAGGCCCTGAACGTTACAATTAACTATCATTTTTGCGTCGGATTCGATAATCTAAACTCACAGGAGAACGACCATAAGGTGCCCGAGGCAGCAACAGACCCTTGGAGACAAGTCGGCTGGAGGCCGATGTATTGAATCTCGACGCAATTAGAGTGTTCCCTCGTCATTACAAGGCCCTGAACGTTACAATTAACTATCATTTTTGCGTCGGATTCGAAAATCTAGACTCACAGGAGAACGACCATAAGGTGCCCGAGGCAGCAATAGACACTTGGAGACAAGTCGGCTGGAAGCCGATGTATTAAATCTCGACGCAATTTGAGTGTTCCATCGGCATTAGGAGGCCCTGAACGTTACAATTAACTATCATTTTTGCGTCGGATTCGATAATCTAAACCCACAGGAGAACGACCATAAGGTGCCCGAGGCAGCAATAGAACCTTGGAGACAAGTCGGCTGGAGTCCGATGTATTGAATCTCGACGCAATTTGAGTGTTCCATCGTCATTACAAGGCCCTGAACGTTACAATTAACTATCATTTTTGCGTCGGATTCGAAAATCTAGACTCACAGGAGAACGACCATAAGGTGTCCGAGGCAGCAATAGACCCTTGGAGTCAAGTCGGCTGGGGGCCGATGTATTGAATCTCGACGCAATATGAGTGTTCCATCGGCATTAGGAGGCCCTGAACGTTACAATTAACTATCATTTTTGCGTCGGATTCGATAATCTAAACTCACAGGAGAACGACCATAAGGTGCCCGAGGCAGCAACAGACCCTTGGAGACAAGTCGGCTGGAGGCCGATGTATTGAATCTCGACGCAATTTGAGTGTTCCATCGTCATTACAAAACCCTGAACGTTACAATTAACTATCATTTTTGCGTCGGATTCGAAAATCTAGACTCACAGGAGAACGACCATAAGGTGCCCGAGGCAGCAATAGACCCTTGGAGTCAAGTCGGCTGGAGGACGATGTATTGGATCGCGACGCAATTTGAGTGTTCCATCGTCATTAGGAGGCCCTGAATGTTACAAATAACTATCAGTTTTTCGTCGGATTCGAGAATCTAGACTCACAGCAGACGAAGCATTTGGTGCCCGAGGCAGCAATATCCCCTTGGAGACAAATCGGCTGGAGGACGATGTATTGAATCTCGACGCAGTTTGAGTCTTCTATCGTCATTAGGAGGCGCTGAACGTTACAATTCACTATCATTTTTGCGTCGGATTCGAAAATCTAGACTCACAGGAGAAGGATCATATTGTGGTCGAGACAGCAATATCCCCTTGGAGACAAGTCGGCTGGAGGACGATGTATTGAATCTCGACGCAATGTGAGTGTCCCATCGTCATTAGGAGGCCCTAAACGTTACAATTAACTATCATTTTTGCGTCGGATTCGATAATCTAAACTCACAGGGGAACGACCATACGGTGCCCGAGGCAGCAACAGACCCTTGGAGACAAGTCGGCTGGAGGACGATGTATTGAATCTCGACGTAATTTGAGTGTTCCATCGTCATTACAAGGCCCTGAACGTTACAATTAACTATCATTTTTGCGTCGGATTCGAAAATCTAGACTCACAGGAGAACGACCATAAGGTGCCCGAGGCAGCAATAGACCCTTGGAGACAAGTCGGCTGGAGGACGATGTATTGGATCGCGACTCAATTTGAGTCTTCTATCGTCATTAGGAGGCGCTGAACGTTACAATTCACTATCATTTTTGCGTCGGATTCGAAAATCTAGACTCACAGGAGAAGGACCATGTGGTGCCCGAGGCAGCGATATCCCCTTGGAGACAACTCGGCTGCAGGCCGATGTATAGAATCCCGACGCAATTTGAGTGTTCCATCGTCATTAGAAGGCCCTGAACGTTACAATTAACTATCATTTTTGCGTCGGATTCGAAAATCTAGACTCACAGGGGAACGACCATAAGGTGCCCGAGGCAGCAATAGACCCTTGGAGACAAGTCGGCTGGAGGACGATGTATTGAATCTCGACGCAATTTAGAGTTCCATCGTCATTAGGCGGCCCTGAACGTTACAATTAACTATCATTTTTGCGTCGGATTCGATAATCTAAACTCACAGGAGAACGACCATAAGGTGCCCGAGGCAGCAATAGACCCATGGAGACAAGTCGGCTGGAGGCCGATGTATTGAATCTCTACGCAATTTGAGTGTTCCATCGTCATTACAAGGCCCTGAACGTTACAATTAACTATCATTTTTGCGTCGGATTCGAAAATCTAGAATCACAGGAGAACGACCATAAGGTGCCCGAGGCAGCAACAGACACTTGGAGACAAGTCGGCTGGAAGCCGATGTATTAAATCTCGACGCAATTTGAGTGTTCCATCGGCATTAGGAGGCCCTGAACGTTACAATTAACTATCATTTTTGCGTCGGATTCGATAATCTAAACTCACAGGAGAACGACCATAAAGTGCCCGAGGCAGCAACAGACCCTTGGAGACAAGTCGGCTGGAGGCCGATGTATTGAATCTCGACGCAATTTGAGTGTTCCATCGTCATTACAAGGCCCTGAACGTTACAATTAACTATCATTTTTGCGTCGGAATCGATAATCTAGACTCACAGGAGAACGACCATAAGGTGCCCGAGGCTGCAATAGACCCTTGGAGACAAGTCGGCTGGAGGACGATGTATTGGATCGCGACGCAATTTGAGTGTTCCATCGTCATTAGGAGGCCCTGAATGTTACAAATAACTATCAGTTTTTCGTCGGATTCGAGAATCTAGACTCACAGCAGACGAACCATTTGGTGCCCGAGGCAGCAATATCCCCTTGGAGACAAATCGGCTGGAGAACGATGTATTGAATCTCGACGCAATTTGAGTCTTCTATCGTCATTAGGAGGCGCTGAACGTTACAATTCACTATCATTTTTGCGTCGGATTCGAAAATCTAGACTCACAGGAGAAGGATCATATTGTGGTCGAGACAGCAATATCCCCTTGGAGACAAGTCGGCTGGAGGACGATGTATTGAATCTCGACGCAATTTGAGTGTCCCATCGTCATTAGGAGGCCCTAAACGTTACAATTAACTATCATTTTTGCGTCGGATTCGATAATCTAAACTCACAGGGGAACGACCATACGGTGCCCGAGGCAGCAACAGACCCTTGGAGACAAGTCGGCTGGAGGACGATGTATTGAATCTCGACGTAATTTGAGTGTTCCATCGTCATTACAAGGCCCTGAACGTTACAATTAACTATCATTTTTGCGTCGGATTCGAAAATCTAGACTCACAGGAGAACGACCATAAGGTGCCCGAGGCAGCAATAGACCCTTGGAGACAAGTCGGCTGGAGGACGATGTATTGGATCGCGACTCAATTTGAGTCTTCTATCGTCATTAGGAGGCGCTGAACGTTACAATTCACTATCATTTTTGCGTCGGATTCGAAAATCTAGAACTCACAGGAGAAGGACCATGTGGTGCCCGAGGCAGCGATATCCCCTTGGAGACAACTCGGCTGGAGGCCGATGTATAGAATCTCGACGCAATTTGAGTGTTCCATCGTCATTAGAAGGCCCTGAACGTTTCAATTAACTATCATTTTTGCGTCGGATTCGAAAATCTAGACTCACAGGGGAACGACCATAAGGTGCCCGAGGCAGCAATAGACCCTTGGAGACAAGTCGGCTGGAGGACGATGTATTGAATCTCGACGCAATTTAGAGTTCCATCGTCATTAGGCGGCCCTGAACGTTACAATTAACTATCATTTTTGCGTCGGATTCGATAATCTAAACCCACAGGAGAACGACCATAAGGTGCCCGAGGCAGCAATAGAACCTTGGAGACAAGTCGGCTGGAGTCCGATGTATTGAATCTCGACGCAATTTGAGTGTTCCATCGTCATTACAAGGCCCTGAACGTTACAATTAACTATCATTTTTGCGTCGGATTCGAAAATCTAGACTCACAGGAGAACGACCATAAGGTGCCCGAGGCAGCAATAGACCCTTGGAGTCAAGTCGGCTGGAGGCCGATGTATTGAATCTCGACGCAATATGAGTGTTCCATCGGCATTAGGAGGCCCTGAACGTTACAATTAACTATCATTTTTGCGTCGGATTCGATAATCTAAACTCACAGGAGAACGACCATAAGGTGCCCGAGGCAGCAACAGACCCTTGGAGACAAGTCGGCTGGAGGCCGATGTATTGAATCTCGACGCAATTTGAGTGTTCCATCGTCATTACAAGGCCCTGAACGTTACAATTAACTATCATTTTTGCGTCGGATTCGAAAATCTAGACTCACAGGAGAACGACCATAAGGTGCCCGAGGCAGCAATAGACCCTTGGAGACAAGTCGGCTGGAGGAAGATGTATTGGATCGCGACGCAATTTGAGTGTTCCATCGTCATTAGGAGGCCCTGAATGTTACAAATAACTATCAGTTTTTCGTCGGATTCGAGAATCTAGACTCACAGCAGACGAACCATTTGGTGCCCGAGGCAGCAATATCCCCTTGGAGACAAATCGGCTGGAGGACGATGTATTGAATCTCGACGCAATTTGAGTCTTCTATCGTCATTAGGAGGCGCTGAACGTTACAATTCACTATCATTTTTGCGTCGGATTCGAAAATCTAGACTCACAGGAGAAGGATCATATTGTGGTCGAGACAGCAATATCCCCTTGGAGACAAGTCGGCTGGAGGACGATGTATTGAATCTCGACGCAATTTGAGTGTCCCATCGTCATTAGGAGGCCCTAAACGTTACAATTAACTATCATTTTTGCGTCGGATTCGATAATCTAAACTCACAGGGGAACGACCATATGGTGCCCGAGGCAGCAACGGAGACAAGTCGGCTGGAGGACGATGTATTGAATCTCGACGTAATTTGAGTGTTCCATCTTCATTACAAGGCCCTGAACGTTACAATTAACTATCATTTTTGCGTCGGATTCGAAAATCTAGACTCACAGGAGAACGACCATAAGGTGCCCGAGGCAGCAATAGACCCTTGGAGACAAGTCGGCTGGAGGACGATGTATTGGATCGCGACTCAATTTGAGTCTTCTATCGTCATTAGGAGGCGCTGAACGTTACAATTCACTATCATTTTTGCGTCGGATTCGAAAATCTAGACTCACAGGAGAAGGACCATGTGGTGCCCGAGGCAGCGATATCCCCTTGGAGACAACTCGGCTGGAGGCCGATGTATAGAATCTCGACGCAATTTGAGTGTTCCATCGTCATTAGAAGGCCCTGAACGTTACAATTAACTATCATTTTTGCGTCGGATTCGAAAATCTAGACTCACAGGGGAACGACCATAAGGTGCCCGAGGCAGCAATAGACCCTTGGAGACAAGTCGGCTGGAGGACGATGTATTGAATCTCGACGCAATTTAGAGTTCCATCGGCATTAGGCGGCCCTGAACGTTACAATTAACTATCATTTTTGCGTCGGATTCGATAATCTAAACTCACAGGAGAACGACCATAAGGTGCCCGAGGCAGCAATAGACCCATGGAGACAAGTCGGCTGGAGGCCGATGTATTGAATCTCTACGCAATTTGAGTGTTCCATCGTCATTACAAGGCCCTGAACGTTACAATTAACTATCATTTTTGCGTCGGATTCGAAAATCTAAACTCACAGGAGAACGACCATAAGGTGCCCGAGCCAGCAATATACCCTTGGAGACAAGTCGGCTGGAGGCCGATGTATTGAATCTCGACGCAATTTGAGTGTTCCATCGGCATTAGGAGGCCCTGAACGTTACAATTAACTATCATTTTTGCGTCGGATTCGAAAATCTAGATTCACAGGAGAACGACCATAAGCTGCCCGAGGCAGCAACAGACCCTTGGAGACAAATCGGCTGGAGGACGATGTATTGAATCTCGACGCAATTTGAGTGTTCCATCGTCATTACAAGGCCCTGAACGTTACAATTAACTATCATTTTTGCGTCGGATTCGAAAATCTAGACTCACAGGAGAACGACCATAAGGTGCCCGAGGCAGCAATAGACCCTTGGAGACAAGTCGGCTGCAGGACGATGTATTGGATCGCGACGCAATTTGAGTCTTCTATCGTCATTAGGAGGCGCTGAACGTTACAATTCACTATCATTTTTGCGTCGGATTCGAAAATCTAGACTCACAGGAGCAGGACCATGTGGTGCCCGAGGCAGCGATATCCCCTTGGAGACAAGTCGGCTGGAGGCCGATGTATTGAATCTCGACGCAATTTGAGTGTTCCATCGGCATTAGGAGGCCCTGAACGTTACAATTAACTATCATTTTTGCGTCGGGTTCGAAAATCTAGACTCACAGGAGAACGACCATAAGGTACCCGAGGCAGCAATAGACCCTTGGAGACAAGTCGGCTGGAGGACGATGTATTGAATCTCGACGCAATTTGAGAGTTCCAACGTCATTTGGCGGCCCTGAACGTTACAATTAACTATCATTTTTGCGTCGGATCCGAAAATCTAGACTTACAAGAGAACGACCATAAAGTGCCCGAGGCTGCATTAGATCCTTGAAGACAAGTCGGCTGGAGGCCGATGTATTGAATCACAACCCAATTTGAGTGTTCCATCGTCATTACAAGGCCCTGAACGTTACAATTAATTATCATTTTTGCGTCGGATTCGAAAATCTAGACTCACAGGAGAACGACCATAAGGTACTCCGAGGCAGCAATAGACCCTTGGAGACAAGTCGGCTGCAGGCCGATGTATTGAATCTCGACGCAATTTGAGTGTTCCATCGGCATTAGGAGTCCCTGAACGTTACAATTAACTATCATTTTTGCGGAGGATTCGATAATCTTAACTCACAGGAGAACGACCATAAGGTGCCCGAGGCAGCAACAGACCCTTGGAGACAAGTCGGCTGGAGGACGATGTATTGAATCTCGACGTAATTTGAGTGTTCCATCGTCATTACAAGGCCCTGAACGTTACAATTAACTATCATTTTTGCGTCGGATTCGAAAATCTAGACTCACAGTAGAACGACCATAAGGTGCCCGAGGCAGCAATAGACCCTTGGAGACAAGTCGGCTGGAGGACGATGTATTGGATCGCGACGCAATTTGAGTCTTCTATCGTCATTAGGAGGCGCTGAACGTTACAATTCACTATCATTTTTGCGTCGGATTCGAAAATCTAGACTCACAGGAGAAGGACCATGTGGTGCCCGAGGCAGCGATATCCCCTTGGAGACAACTCGGCTGGAGGCCGATGTATAGAATCTCGACGCAATTTGAGTGTTCCATCGTCATTAGAAGGCCCTGAACGTTACAATTAACTATCATTTTTGCGTCGGATTCGAAAATCTAGACTCACAGGAGAACGACCATAAGGTGCCCGAGGCAGCAATAGACCCTTGGAGACAAGTCGGCTGGAGGACGATGTATTGGAACGCGACGCAATTTGATTCTTCTATCGTCATTAGGAGGCGCTGAACGTTACAATTCACTATCATTTTTGCGTCGGATTCGAAAATCTAGACTCACAGGAGAAGGACCATGTGGTGCCCGAGGCAGCGATATCCCCTTGGAGACAACTCGGCTGGAGGCCGATGTATGGAATCTCGACGCAATTTGAGTGTTCCATCGTCATTAGAAGGCCCTGAACGTTACAATTAACCATCATTTTTGCGTCGGATTCGAAAATCTAGACTCACAGGAGAACGACCATAAGGTGCCCGAGGCAGCAATAGACCCTTGGAGACAAGTCGGCTGGAGGACGATGTATTGAATCTCGACGCAATTTAGAGTTCCATCGTCATTAGGCGGCCCTGAACGTTACAATTAACTATCATTTTTGCGTCGGATTCGATAATCTAAACTCACAGGGGAACGACCATAAGGTGCCCGAGGCAGCAATAGACCCATGGAGACAAATCGGCTGGAGGCCGATGTATTGAATCTCTACGCAATTTGAGTGTTCCATCGTCATTACAAGGCCCTGAACGTTACAATTAACTATCATTTTTGCGTCGGATTCGAAAATCTAGACTCACAGGAGAACGACCATAAGGTGTCCGAGGCAGCAATAGACACTTGGAGACAAGTCGGCTGGAAGCCGATGTATTAAATTTCGACGCAATTTGAGTGTTCCATCGGCATTAGGAGGCCCTGAACGTTACAATTAACTATCATTTTTGCGTCGGATTCGATAATCTAAACTCACAGGAGAACGACCATAAGGTGCCCGAGGCAGCAATAGACCCTTGGAGACAAGTCGGCTGGAGGCCGATGTATTGAATCTCGACGCAATTTGAGTGTTCCATCGTCATTACAAGGCCCTGAACGTTACAATTAACTATCATTTTTGCGTCGGATTCGAAAATCTAGACTCACAGGAGAACGACCATAAGGTGCCCGAGGCAGCAACAGACACTTGGAGACAAGTCGGCTGGAAGCCGATGTATTAAATCTCGACGCAATTTGAGTGTTCCATCGGCATTAGGAGGCCCTGAACGTTACAATTAACTATCATTTTTGCGTCGGATTCGATAATCTAAACTCACAGGAGAACGACCATAAAGTGCCCGAGGCAGCAACAGACCCTTGGAGACAAGTCGGCTGGAGGCCGATGTATTGAATCTCGACGCAATTTGAGTGTTCCATCGTCATTACAAGGCCCTGAACGTTACAATTAACTATCATTTTTGCGTCGGAATCGATAATCTAGACTCACAGGAGAACGACCATAAGGTGCCCGAGGCTGCAATAGACCCTTGGAGACAAGTCGGCTGGAGGACGATGTATTGGATCGCGACGCAATTTGAGTGTTCCATCGTCATTAGGAGGCCCTGAATGTTACAAATAACTATCAGTTTTTCGTCGGATTCGAGAATCTAGACTCACAGCAGACGAACCATTTGGTGCCCGAGGCAGCAATATCCCCTTGGAGACAAATCGGCTGGAGAACGATGTATTGAATCTCGACGCAATTTGAGTCTTCTATCGTCATTAGGAGGCGCTGAACGTTACAATTCACTATCATTTTTGCGTCGGATTCGAAAATCTAGACTCACAGGAGAAGGATCATATTGTGGTCGAGACAGCAATATCCCCTTGGAGACAAGTCGGCTGGAGGACGATGTATTGAATCTCGACGCAATTTGAGTGTCCCATCGTCATTAGGAGGCCCTAAACGTTACAATTAACTATCATTTTTGCGTCGGATTCGATAATCTAAACTCACAGGGGAACGACCATACGGTGCCCGAGGCAGCAACAGACCCTTGGAGACAAGTCGGCTGGAGGACGATGTATTGAATCTCGACGTAATTTGAGTGTTCCATCGTCATTACAAGGCCCTGAACGTTACAATTAACTATCATTTTTGCGTCGGATTCGAAAATCTAGACTCACAGGAGAACGACCATAAGGTGCCCGAGGCAGCAATAGACCCTTGGAGACAAGTCGGCTGGAGGACGATGTATTGGATCGCGACTCAATTTGAGTCTTCTATCGTCATTAGGAGGCGCTGAACGTTACAATTCACTATCATTTTTGCGTCGGATTCGAAAATCTAGAACTCACAGGAGAAGGACCATGTGGTGCCCGAGGCAGCGATATCCCCTTGGAGACAACTCGGCTGGAGGCCGATGTATAGAATCTCGACGCAATTTGAGTGTTCCATCGTCATTAGAAGGCCCTGAACGTTTCAATTAACTATCATTTTTGCGTCGGATTCGAAAATCTAGACTCACAGGGGAACGACCATAAGGTGCCCGAGGCAGCAATAGACCCTTGGAGACAAGTCGGCTGGAGGACGATGTATTGAATCTCGACGCAATTTAGAGTTCCATCGTCATTAGGCGGCCCTGAACGTTACAATTAACTATCATTTTTGCGTCGGATTCGATAATCTAAACCCACAGGAGAACGACCATAAGGTGCCCGAGGCAGCAATAGAACCTTGGAGACAAGTCGGCTGGAGTCCGATGTATTGAATCTCGACGCAATTTGAGTGTTCCATCGTCATTACAAGGCCCTGAACGTTACAATTAACTATCATTTTTGCGTCGGATTCGAAAATCTAGACTCACAGGAGAACGACCATAAGGTGCCCGAGGCAGCAATAGACCCTTGGAGTCAAGTCGGCTGGAGGCCGATGTATTGAATCTCGACGCAATATGAGTGTTCCATCGGCATTAGGAGGCCCTGAACGTTACAATTAACTATCATTTTTGCGTCGGATTCGATAATCTAAACTCACAGGAGAACGACCATAAGGTGCCCGAGGCAGCAACAGACCCTTGGAGACAAGTCGGCTGGAGGCCGATGTATTGAATCTCGACGCAATTTGAGTGTTCCATCGTCATTACAAGGCCCTGAACGTTACAATTAACTATCATTTTTGCGTCGGATTCGAAAATCTAGACTCACAGGAGAACGACCATAAGGTGCCCGAGGCAGCAATAGACCCTTGGAGACAAGTCGGCTGGAGGAAGATGTATTGGATCGCGACGCAATTTGAGTGTTCCATCGTCATTAGGAGGCCCTGAATGTTACAAATAACTATCAGTTTTTCGTCGGATTCGAGAATCTAGACTCACAGCAGACGAACCATTTGGTGCCCGAGGCAGCAATATCCCCTTGGAGACAAATCGGCTGGAGGACGATGTATTGAATCTCGACGCAATTTGAGTCTTCTATCGTCATTAGGAGGCGCTGAACGTTACAATTCACTATCATTTTTGCGTCGGATTCGAAAATCTAGACTCACAGGAGAAGGATCATATTGTGGTCGAGACAGCAATATCCCCTTGGAGACAAGTCGGCTGGAGGACGATGTATTGAATCTCGACGCAATTTGAGTGTCCCATCGTCATTAGGAGGCCCTAAACGTTACAATTAACTATCATTTTTGCGTCGGATTCGATAATCTAAACTCACAGGGGAACGACCATATGGTGCCCGAGGCAGCAACGGAGACAAGTCGGCTGGAGGACGATGTATTGAATCTCGACGTAATTTGAGTGTTCCATCTTCATTACAAGGCCCTGAACGTTACAATTAACTATCATTTTTGCGTCGGATTCGAAAATCTAGACTCACAGGAGAACGACCATAAGGTGCCCGAGGCAGCAATAGACCCTTGGAGACAAGTCGGCTGGAGGACGATGTATTGGATCGCGACTCAATTTGAGTCTTCTATCGTCATTAGGAGGCGCTGAACGTTACAATTCACTATCATTTTTGCGTCGGATTCGAAAATCTAGACTCACAGGAGAAGGACCATGTGGTGCCCGAGGCAGCGATATCCCCTTGGAGACAACTCGGCTGGAGGCCGATGTATAGAATCTCGACGCAATTTGAGTGTTCCATCGTCATTAGAAGGCCCTGAACGTTACAATTAACTATCATTTTTGCGTCGGATTCGAAAATCTAGACTCACAGGGGAACGACCATAAGGTGCCCGAGGCAGCAATAGACCCTTGGAGACAAGTCGGCTGGAGGACGATGTATTGAATCTCGACGCAATTTAGAGTTCCATCGGCATTAGGCGGCCCTGAACGTTACAATTAACTATCATTTTTGCGTCGGATTCGATAATCTAAACTCACAGGAGAACGACCATAAGGTGCCCGAGGCAGCAATAGACCCATGGAGACAAGTCGGCTGGAGGCCGATGTATTGAATCTCTACGCAATTTGAGTGTTCCATCGTCATTACAAGGCCCTGAACGTTACAATTAACTATCATTTTTGCGTCGGATTCGAAAATCTAAACTCACAGGAGAACGACCATAAGGTGCCCGAGCCAGCAATATACCCTTGGAGACAAGTCGGCTGGAGGCCGATGTATTGAATCTCGACGCAATTTGAGTGTTCCATCGGCATTAGGAGGCCCTGAACGTTACAATTAACTATCATTTTTGCGTCGGATTCGAAAATCTAGATTCACAGGAGAACGACCATAAGCTGCCCGAGGCAGCAACAGACCCTTGGAGACAAATCGGCTGGAGGACGATGTATTGAATCTCGACGCAATTTGAGTGTTCCATCGTCATTACAAGGCCCTGAACGTTACAATTAACTATCATTTTTGCGTCGGATTCGAAAATCTAGACTCACAGGAGAACGACCATAAGGTGCCCGAGGCAGCAATAGACCCTTGGAGACAAGTCGGCTGCAGGACGATGTATTGGATCGCGACGCAATTTGAGTCTTCTATCGTCATTAGGAGGCGCTGAACGTTACAATTCACTATCATTTTTGCGTCGGATTCGAAAATCTAGACTCACAGGAGCAGGACCATGTGGTGCCCGAGGCAGCGATATCCCCTTGGAGACAAGTCGGCTGGAGGCCGATGTATTGAATCTCGACGCAATTTGAGTGTTCCATCGGCATTAGGAGGCCCTGAACGTTACAATTAACTATCATTTTTGCGTCGGGTTCGAAAATCTAGACTCACAGGAGAACGACCATAAGGTACCCGAGGCAGCAATAGACCCTTGGAGACAAGTCGGCTGGAGGACGATGTATTGAATCTCGACGCAATTTGAGAGTTCCAACGTCATTTGGCGGCCCTGAACGTTACAATTAACTATCATTTTTGCGTCGGATCCGAAAATCTAGACTTACAAGAGAACGACCATAAAGTGCCCGAGGCTGCATTAGATCCTTGAAGACAAGTCGGCTGGAGGCCGATGTATTGAATCACAACCCAATTTGAGTGTTCCATCGTCATTACAAGGCCCTGAACGTTACAATTAATTATCATTTTTGCGTCGGATTCGAAAATCTAGACTCACAGGAGAACGACCATAAGGTACTCCGAGGCAGCAATAGACCCTTGGAGACAAGTCGGCTGCAGGCCGATGTATTGAATCTCGACGCAATTTGAGTGTTCCATCGGCATTAGGAGTCCCTGAACGTTACAATTAACTATCATTTTTGCGGAGGATTCGATAATCTTAACTCACAGGAGAACGACCATAAGGTGCCCGAGGCAGCAACAGACCCTTGGAGACAAGTCGGCTGGAGGACGATGTATTGAATCTCGACGTAATTTGAGTGTTCCATCGTCATTACAAGGCCCTGAACGTTACAATTAACTATCATTTTTGCGTCGGATTCGAAAATCTAGACTCACAGTAGAACGACCATAAGGTGCCCGAGGCAGCAATAGACCCTTGGAGACAAGTCGGCTGGAGGACGATGTATTGGATCGCGACGCAATTTGAGTCTTCTATCGTCATTAGGAGGCGCTGAACGTTACAATTCACTATCATTTTTGCGTCGGATTCGAAAATCTAGACTCACAGGAGAAGGACCATGTGGTGCCCGAGGCAGCGATATCCCCTTGGAGACAACTCGGCTGGAGGCCGATGTATAGAATCTCGACGCAATTTGAGTGTTCCATCGTCATTAGAAGGCCCTGAACGTTACAATTAACTATCATTTTTGCGTCGGATTCGAAAATCTAGACTCACAGGAGAACGACCATAAGGTGCCCGAGGCAGCAATAGACCCTTGGAGACAAGTCGGCTGGAGGACGATGTATTGGAACGCGACGCAATTTGATTCTTCTATCGTCATTAGGAGGCGCTGAACGTTACAATTCACTATCATTTTTGCGTCGGATTCGAAAATCTAGACTCACAGGAGAAGGACCATGTGGTGCCCGAGGCAGCGATATCCCCTTGGAGACAACTCGGCTGGAGGCCGATGTATGGAATCTCGACGCAATTTGAGTGTTCCATCGTCATTAGAAGGCCCTGAACGTTACAATTAACCATCATTTTTGCGTCGGATTCGAAAATCTAGACTCACAGGAGAACGACCATAAGGTGCCCGAGGCAGCAATAGACCCTTGGAGACAAGTCGGCTGGAGGACGATGTATTGAATCTCGACGCAATTTAGAGTTCCATCGTCATTAGGCGGCCCTGAACGTTACAATTAACTATCATTTTTGCGTCGGATTCGATAATCTAAACTCACAGGGGAACGACCATAAGGTGCCCGAGGCAGCAATAGACCCATGGAGACAAATCGGCTGGAGGCCGATGTATTGAATCTCTACGCAATTTGAGTGTTCCATCGTCATTACAAGGCCCTGAACGTTACAATTAACTATCATTTTTGCGTCGGATTCGAAAATCTAGACTCACAGGAGAACGACCATAAGGTGTCCGAGGCAGCAATAGACACTTGGAGACAAGTCGGCTGGAAGCCGATGTATTAAATTTCGACGCAATTTGAGTGTTCCATCGGCATTAGGAGGCCCTGAACGTTACAATTAACTATCATTTTTGCGTCGGATTCGATAATCTAAACTCACAGGAGAACGACCATAAGGTGCCCGAGGCAGCAATAGACCCTTGGAGACAAGTCGGCTGGAGGCCGATGTATTGAATCTCGACGCAATTTGAGTGTTCCATCGTCATTACAAGGCCCTGAACGTTACAATTAACTATCATTTTTGCGTCGGATTCGAAAATCTAGACTCACAGGAGAACGACCATAAGGTGCCCGAGGCAGCAACAGACCCTTGGAGACAAGTCGGCTGGAGGCCGATGTATTGAATCTCGACGCAATTTGAGTGTTCCATCGTCATTACAAGGCCCTAAACGTTACAATTAACTATCATTTTTGCGTCGGATTCGATAATCTAAACTCACAGGAGAATGACCATAAGGTGCCCGAGGCAGCAACAGACCCTTGGAGACAAGTCGGCTGGAGGCCGATGTATTGAATCTCGACGCAATTTGAGTGTTCCATCGTCATTACAAGGCCCTGAACGTTACAATTAACTATCATTTTTGCGTCGGATTCGAAAATCTAGACTCACAGGAGAACGACCAGAAGGTGCCCGAGGCAGCAATAGACCCTTGGAGACAAGTCGGCTGGAGGCCGATGTATTGAATCTCGACGCAATATGGGTGTTCCATCGGCATTAGGAGGCCCTGAACGTTACAATTAACTATCATTTTTGCGTCGGATTCGATAATCTAAACTCACAGGAGAACGACCATAAGGTGCCCGAGGCAGCAACAGACCCTTGGAGACAAGTCGGCTGGAGGCCGATGTATTGAATCTCGACGCAATTTGAGTGTTCCATCGTCATTACAAGGCCCTGAACGTTACAATTAACTATCATTTTTGCGTCGGATTCGAAAATCTAGACTCACAGGAGAACGACCATAAGGTGCCCGAGGCAGCAATAGACACTTGGAGACAAGTCGGCTGGAAGCCGATGTATTAAATCTCGACGCAATTTGAGTGTTCCATCGGCATTAGGAGGCCCTGAACGTTACAATTAACTATCATTTTTGCGTCGGATTCGATAATCTAAACCCACAGGAGAACGACCATAAGGTGCCCGAGGCAGCAATAGAACCTTGGAGACAAGTCGGCTGGAGTCCGATGTATTGAATCTCGACGCAATTTGAGTGTTCCATCGTCATTACAAGGCCCTGAACGTTACAATTAACTATCATTTTTGCGTCGGATTCGAAAATCTAGACTCACAGGAGAACGACCATAAGGTGCCCGAGGCAGCAATAGACCCTTGGAGTCAAGTCGGCTGGAGGCCGATGTATTGAATCTCGACGCAATATGAGTGTTCCATCGGCATTAGGAGGCGCTGAACGTTACAATTAACTATCATTTTTGCGTCGGATTCGATAATCTAAACTCACAGGAGAACGACCATAAGGTGCCCGAGGCAGCAACAGACCCTTGGAGACAAGTCGGCTGGAGGCCGATGTATTGATTCTCGACGCAATTTGAGTGTTCCATCGTCATTACAAGGCCCTGAACGTTACAATTAACTATCATTTTTGCGTCGGATTCGAAAATCTAGACTCACAGGAGAACGACCATAAGGTGCCCGAGGCAGCAATAGACCCTTGGAGACAAGTCGGCTGGAGGACGATGTATTGGATCGCGACGCAATTTGAGTGTTCCATCGTCATTAGGAGGCCCTGAATGTTACAATTAACTATCAGTTTTTCGTCGGATTCGAGAATCTAGACTCACAGCAGACGAACCATTTGGTGCCCGAGGCAGCAATATCCCCTTGGAGCCAAATCGGCTGGAGGACGATGTATTGAATCTCGACGCAATTTGAGTGTTCCATCGTCATTAGAAGGCCCTGAACGTTACAATTAACTATCATTTTTGCGTCGGATTCGAAAATCTAGACTCACAGGAGAACGACCATAAGGTGCCCGAGGCAGCAATAGACCCTTGGAGACAAGTCGGCTGGAGGACGATGTATTGGAACGCGACGCAATTTGATTCTTCTATCGTCATTAGGAGGCGCTGAACGTTACAATTCACTATCATTTTTGCGTCGGATTCGAAAATCTAGACTCACAGGAGAAGGACCATGTGGTGCCCGAGGCAGCGATATCCCCTTGGAGACAACTCGGCTGGAGGCCGATGTATGGAATCTCGACGCAATTTGAGTGTTCCATCGTCATTAGAAGGCCCTGAACGTTACAATTAACCATCATTTTTGCGTCGGATTCGAAAATCTAGACTCACAGGAGAACGACCATAAGGTGCCCGAGGCAGCAATAGACCCTTGGAGACAAGTCGGCTGGAGGACGATGTATTGAATCTCGACGCAATTTAGAGTTCCATCGTCATTAGGCGGCCCTGAACGTTACAATTAACTATCATTTTTGCGTCGGATTCGATAATCTAAACTCACAGGGGAACGACCATAAGGTGCCCGAGGCAGCAATAGACCCATGGAGACAAATCGGCTGGAGGCCGATGTATTGAATCTCTACGCAATTTGAGTGTTCCATCGTCATTACAAGGCCCTGAACGTTACAATTAACTATCATTTTTGCGTCGGATTCGAAAATCTAGACTCACAGGAGAACGACCATAAGGTGTCCGAGGCAGCAATAGACACTTGGAGACAAGTCGGCTGGAAGCCGATGTATTAAATTTCGACGCAATTTGAGTGTTCCATCGGCATTAGGAGGCCCTGAACGTTACAATTAACTATCATTTTTGCGTCGGATTCGATAATCTAAACTCACAGGAGAACGACCATAAGGTGCCCGAGGCAGCAATAGACCCTTGGAGACAAGTCGGCTGGAGGCCGATGTATTGAATCTCGACGCAATTTGAGTGTTCCATCGTCATTACAAGGCCCTGAACGTTACAATTAACTATCATTTTTGCGTCGGATTCGAAAATCTAGACTCACAGGAGAACGACCATAAGGTGCCCGAGGCAGCAACAGACCCTTGGAGACAAGTCGGCTGGAGGCCGATGTATTGAATCTCGACGCAATTTGAGTGTTCCATCGTCATTACAAGGCCCTAAACGTTACAATTAACTATCATTTTTGCGTCGGATTCGATAATCTAAACTCACAGGAGAATGACCATAAGGTGCCCGAGGCAGCAACAGACCCTTGGAGACAAGTCGGCTGGAGGCCGATGTATTGAATCTCGACGCAATTTGAGTGTTCCATCGTCATTACAAGGCCCTGAACGTTACAATTAACTATCATTTTTGCGTCGGATTCGAAAATCTAGACTCACAGGAGAACGACCAGAAGGTGCCCGAGGCAGCAATAGACCCTTGGAGACAAGTCGGCTGGAGGCCGATGTATTGAATCTCGACGCAATATGGGTGTTCCATCGGCATTAGGAGGCCCTGAACGTTACAATTAACTATCATTTTTGCGTCGGATTCGATAATCTAAACTCACAGGAGAACGACCATAAGGTGCCCGAGGCAGCAACAGACCCTTGGAGACAAGTCGGCTGGAGGCCGATGTATTGAATCTCGACGCAATTTGAGTGTTCCATCGTCATTACAAGGCCCTGAACGTTACAATTAACTATCATTTTTGCGTCGGATTCGAAAATCTAGACTCACAGGAGAACGACCATAAGGTGCCCGAGGCAGCAATAGACACTTGGAGACAAGTCGGCTGGAAGCCGATGTATTAAATCTCGACGCAATTTGAGTGTTCCATCGGCATTAGGAGGCCCTGAACGTTACAATTAACTATCATTTTTGCGTCGGATTCGATAATCTAAACCCACAGGAGAACGACCATAAGGTGCCCGAGGCAGCAATAGAACCTTGGAGACAAGTCGGCTGGAGTCCGATGTATTGAATCTCGACGCAATTTGAGTGTTCCATCGTCATTACAAGGCCCTGAACGTTACAATTAACTATCATTTTTGCGTCGGATTCGAAAATCTAGACTCACAGGAGAACGACCATAAGGTGCCCGAGGCAGCAATAGACCCTTGGAGTCAAGTCGGCTGGAGGCCGATGTATTGAATCTCGACGCAATATGAGTGTTCCATCGGCATTAGGAGGCGCTGAACGTTACAATTAACTATCATTTTTGCGTCGGATTCGATAATCTAAACTCACAGGAGAACGACCATAAGGTGCCCGAGGCAGCAACAGACCCTTGGAGACAAGTCGGCTGGAGGCCGATGTATTGATTCTCGACGCAATTTGAGTGTTCCATCGTCATTACAAGGCCCTGAACGTTACAATTAACTATCATTTTTGCGTCGGATTCGAAAATCTAGACTCACAGGAGAACGACCATAAGGTGCCCGAGGCAGCAATAGACCCTTGGAGACAAGTCGGCTGGAGGACGATGTATTGGATCGCGACGCAATTTGAGTGTTCCATCGTCATTAGGAGGCCCTGAATGTTACAATTAACTATCAGTTTTTCGTCGGATTCGAGAATCTAGACTCACAGCAGACGAACCATTTGGTGCCCGAGGCAGCAATATCCCCTTGGAGCCAAATCGGCTGGAGGACGATGTATTGAATCTCGACGCAATTTGAGTCTTCTATCGTCATTAGGAGGCGCTGAACGTTACAATTAACTATCATTTTTGCGTCGGATTCGATAATCTAAACTCACAGTGGAACGACCATACGGTGCCCGAGGCAGCAACAGACCCTTGGAGACAAGTCGGCTGGATGACGATGTATTGAATCTCGACGTAATTTGAGTGTTCCATCGTCATTACAAGGCCCTGAACGTTACAATTAACTATCATTTTTGCGTCGGATTCGAAAATCTAGACTCACAGGAGAACGACCATAAGGTGCCCGAGGCAGCAATAGACCCTTGGAGACAAGTCGGCTGGAGGACGATGTATTGGATCGCGACTCAATTTGAGTCTTCTATCGTCATTAGGAGGCGCTGAACGTTACAATTCACTATCATTTTTGCGTCGGATTCGAAAATCTAGACTCACAGGAGAAGGACCATGTGGTGCCCGAGGCAGCGATATCACCTTGGAGACAACTCTCCTGGAGGCCGATGTATAGAATCTCGACGCAATTTGAGTGTTCCATCGTCATTAGAAGGCCCTGAACGTTACAATTAACTATCATTTTTGCGTCGGATTCGAAAATCTAGACTCACAGGGGAACGACCATAAGGTGCCCGAGGCAGCAATAGACCCTTGGAGACAAGTCGGCTGGAGGACGATGTATTGAATCTCGACGCAATTTGAGAGTTCCAACGTCATTTGGCGGCCCTGAACGTTACAATTAACTATCATTTTTGCGTCGGATTCGATAATCTAAACTCACAGGGGAACGACCATACGGTGCCCGAGGCAGCAACAGACCCTTGGAGACAAGTCGGCTGGAGGACGATGTATTGAATCTCGACGTAATTTGAGTGTTCCATCGTCATTACAAGGCCCTGAACGTTACAATTAACTATCATTTTTGCGTCGGATTCGAAAATCTAGACTCACAGGAGAACGACCATAAGGTGCCCGAGGCAGCAATAGACCCTTGGAGACAAGTCGGCTGGAGGACGATGTATTGGATCGCGACTCAATTTGAGTCTTCTATCGTCATTAGGAGGCGCTGAACGTTACAATTCACTATCATTTTTGCGTCGGATTCGAAAATCTAGACTCACAGGAGAAGGTCCATGTGGTGCCCGAGGCAGCGATATCCCCTTGGAGACAACTCGGCTGGAGGCCGATGTATAGAATCTCGACGCAATTTGAGTGTTCCATCGTCATTAGAAGGCCCTGAACGTTACAATTAACTATCATTTTTGCGTCGGATTCGAAAATCTAGACTCACAGGGGAACGACCATAAGGTGCCCGAGGCAGCAATAGATCCTTGGAGACAAGTCGGCTGGAGGACGATGTATTGAATCTCGACGCAATTTAGAGTTCCATCGTCATTAGGCGGCCCTGAACGTTACAATTAACTATCATTTTTGCGTCGGATTCGATAATCTAAACTCACAGGAGAACGACCATAAGGTGCCCGAGGCAGCAATAGACCCATGGAGACAAGTCGGCTGGAGGCCGATGTATTGAATCTCTACGCAATTTGAGTGTTCCATCGTCATTACAAGGCCCTGAACGTTACAATGAACTATCATTTTTGCGTCGGATTCGAAAATCTAAACTCACAGGAGAACGACCATAAGGTGCCCGAGGCAGCAATATACCCTTGGAGACAAGTCGGCTGGAGGCCGATGTATTGAATCTCGACGCAATTTGAGTGTTCCATCGGCATTAGGAGGCCCTGAACGTTACAATTAACTATCATTTTTGCGTCGGATTCGATAATCTAGATTCACAGGAGAACGACCATAAGCTGCCCGAGGCAGCAACAGACCCTTGGAGACAAGTCGGCTGGAGGACGATGTATTGAATCTCGACGCAATTTGAGTGATCCATCGTCATTACAAGGCCCTGAACGTTACAATTAACTATCATTTTTGCATCGGATTCGAAAATCTAGACTCACAGGAGAACGACCATAAGGTGCCCGAGGCAGCAATAGACCCTTGGAGACAAGTCGGCTGCAGGACGATGTATTGGATCGCGTCGCAATTTGAGTCTTCTATCGTCATTAGGAGGCGCTGAACGTTACAATTCACTATCATTTTTGCGTCGGATTCGAAAATCTAGACTCACAGGAGCAGGACCATGTGGAGCCCGAGGCAGCGATATCCCCTTGGAGACAAGTCGGCTGGAGGCCGATGTATTGAATCTCGACGCAATTTGAGTGTTCCATCGGCATTAGGAGGCCCTGAACGTTACAATTAACTGTCATTTTTTCGTCGGGTTCGAAAATCTAGACTCACAGGAGAACGACCATAAGGTACCCGAGGCAGCAATAGACCCTTGGAGACAAGTCGGCTGGAGGACGATGTATTGAATCTCGACGCAATTTGAGAGTTCCAACGTCATTTGGCGGCCCCGAACGTTACAATTAACTATCATTTTTGCGTCGGATCCGAAAATCTAGACTTACAAGAGAACGACCATAAAGTGCCCGAGGCAGCATTAGATCCTTGAAGACAAGTCGGCTGGAGGCCGATGTATTGAATCACAACCCAACTTGAGTGTTCCATCGTCATTACAAGGCCCTGAACGTTACAATTAATTATCATTTTTGCGTCGGATTCGAAAATCTAGACTCACAGGAGAACGACCATAAGGTACTCCGAGGCAGCAATAGACCCTTGGAGACAAGTCGGCTGCAGGCCGAAGTATTGAATCTCGACGCAATTTGAGTGTTCCATCGGCATTAGGAGTCCCTGAACGTTACAATTAACTATCATTTTTGCGGAGGATTCGATAATCTAAACTCACAGGAGAACGACCATAAGGTGCCCGAGGCAGCAACAGATCCTTGGAGACAAGTCGGCTGGAGGACGATGTATTGAATCTCGACGTAATTTGAGTTTTCCATCGTCATTACAAGGCCCTGAACGTTACAATTAACTATCATTTTTGCGTCGGATTCGAAAATCTAGACTCACAGGAGAACGACCATAAGGTGCCCGAGGCAGCAATAGACCCTTGGAGACAAGTCGGCTGGAGGACGATGTATTGGATCGCGACGCAATTTGAGTCTTCTATCGTCATTAGGAGGCGCTGAACGTTACAATTCACTATCATTTTTGCGTCGGATTCGAAAATCTAGACTCACAGGAGAAGGACCATGTGGTGCCCGAGGCAGCGATATCCCCTTGGAGACAACTCGGCTGGAGGCCGATGTATAGAATCTCGACGCAATTTGAGTGTTCCATCGTCATTAGACGGCCCTGAACGTTACAATTAACTATCATTTTTGCGTCGGATTCGAAAATCTAGACTCACAGGAGAACGACCATAAGCTGCCCGAGGCAGCAATAGACCCTTGGAGACAAGTCGGCTGGAGGACGATGTATTGAATCTCGACGCAATTTGAGTGTTCCATCGTCATTAGGAGGCCCTAAACGTTAATTTAACTATCATTTTTGCGTCGGATTCGATAATCTAAACCCACAGGAGAAGGACCATTAGGAGCTTGAGGCAGCATTAGACCCTTGGAGACAAGTCGGCTGGAGGACGATGTATTGAATCTCGACGCAATTTGAGTGTCCCATCGTCATTACAAGGCCCTAAACGTTACAATTAACTATCATTTTAGCGTCGGATTCGATAATCTAAACTCACAGGAGAACGACCATAAGGTGCCCGAGGCAGCAACAGACCCTTGGAGCCAAGTCGGCTGGAGGCCGATGTATTGAATCCCTACGCAATTTGAGTGTTCCATCGTCATTACAAGGCCCTGAACGTTACAATTAACTATCATTTTTGCGTCGGATTCGAAAATCTAGACTCACAGGAGAACGACCATAAGGTGCCCGGGGCAGAAATATACCCTTGGAGACAAGTCGGCTGGAGGCCGATGTATTGAATCTCGACGCAATTTGAGTGTTCCATCGGCATTAGGAGGCCCTGAACGTTACAATTAACTATCATTTTTGCGTCGGATTCCAAAATCTAGATTCACAGGAGAACGACCAAAAGCTGCCCGAGGCAGCAACAGTCCCTTGGAGACAAATCGGCTGGAGGACGATGTATTGAATCTCGACGCAATTTGAGTGTTCCATCGTCATTACAAGGCCCTGAACGTTACAATTAACTATCATTTTTGCGTCGGATTCGAAAATCTAGACTCACAGGAGAACGACCATAAGGTGCCCGAGGCAGCAATAGACCCTAGGAGACAAGTCGGCTGCAGGACGATGTATTGGATCGCGACGCAATTTGAGTCTTCTATCGTCATTAGGAGGCGCTGAACGTTACAATTCACTATCATTTTTGCGTCGGATTCGAAAATCTAGACTCACAGGAGCAGGACCATGTGGTGCCCGAGGCAGCGATATCCCCTTGGAGACAAGTCGGCTGGAGGCCGATGTATTGAATCTCGACGCAATTTGAGTGTTCCATCGGCATTAGGAGGCCCTGAACGTTACAATTAACTATCATTTTTGCGTCGGATTCGATAATCTAAACTCACAGGAGAACGACCATAAGGTGCCCGAGGCAGCAATAGACCCTTGGAGACAAGTCGGCTGGAGGCCGATGTATTGAATCTCGACGCAATTTGAGTGTTCCATCGTCATTACAAGGCCCTGAACGTTACAATTAACTATCATTTTAGCGTCGGATTCGAAAATCTAGACTCACAGGAGAACGACCATATGGTGCCCGAGGAAGCAATAGACCCTTGGAGAGAAGTCGGCTGGAGGCCGATGTATTGAATCTCGACGCAATTTGAGTGTTCCATCGTCATTACAAGGCCCTAAACGTTACAATTAACTATCATTTTTGCGTCGGATTCGATAATCTAAACTCACGGGAGAATGACCATAAGGCGCCCGAGGCAGCAACAGACCCTTGGAGACAAGTCGGCTGGAGGCCGATGTATTGAATCTCGACGCAATTTGAGTGTTCCATCGTCATTACAAGGCCCTGAACGTTACAATTAACTATCATTTTTGCGTCGTATTCGAAAATCTAGACTCACAGGAGAACGACCATAAGGTGTCCGAGGCAGCAATAGACACTTGGAGACAAGTCAGCTGGAAGCCGATGTATTAAATTTCGACGCAATGTGAGTGTTCCATCGGCATTAGGAGGCCCTGAACGTTACAATTAACTATCATTTTTGCGTCGGATTCGATAATCTAAACTCACAGGAGAACGACCATAAGGTGCCCGAGGCAGCAACAGACCCTTGGAGACAAGTCGGCTGGAGGCCGATGTATTGAATCTCGACGCAATTTGAGTGTTCCATCGTCATTACAAGGCCCTGAACGTTACAATTAACTATCATTTTTGCGTCGTATTCGAAAATCTAGACTCACAGGAGAACGACCATAAGGTGTCCGAGGCAGCAATAGACACTTGGAGACAAGTCGGCTGGAAGCCGATGTATTAAATTTCGACGCAATTTGAGTGTTCCATTGGCATTAGGAGGCCCTGAACGTTACAATTAACTACCATTTTTGCATCGGATTCGATAATCTAAACTCACAGGAGAACGACCATAAGGTGCCCGAGGCAGCAATAGACCCTTGGAGACAAGTCGGCTGGAGGCCGATGTATTGAATCTCGACGCAATTTGAGTGTTCCATCGTCATTACAAGGCCCTGAACGTTACAATTAACTATCATTTTAGCGTCGGATTCGAAAATCTAGACTCACAGGAGAACGACCATATGGTGCCCGAGGAAGCAATAGACCCTTGGAGACAAGTCGGCTGGAGGCCGATGTATTGAATCTCGACGCAATTTGAGTGTTCCATCGTCATTACAAGGCCCTAAACGTTACAATTAACTATCATTTTTGCGTCGGATTCGATAATCTAAACTCACGGGAGAATGACCATAAGGCGCCCGAGGCAGCAACAGACCCTTGGAGACAAGTCGGCTGGAGGCCGATGTATTGAATCTCGACGCAATTTGAGTGTTCCATCGTCATTACAAGGCCCTGAACGTTACAATTAACTATCATTTTTGCGTCGGATTCGAAAATCTAGACTCACAGGAGAACGACCAGAAGGTGCCCGAGGCAGCAATAGACCCTTGGAGACAAGTCGGCTGGAGGCCGATGTATTGAATCTCGACGCAATATGAGTGTTCCAACGGCATTAGGAGGCCCTGAACGTTACAATTAACTATCACTTTTGCGTCGGATTCGATAATATAAACTCACAGGAGAACGACCATAAGGTGCCCGAAGCAGCAACAGACCCTTGGAGACAAGTCGGCTGGAGGCCGATGTATTGAATCTCGACGCAATTTGAGTGTTCCATCGTCATTACAAGGCCCTGAACGTTACAATTAACTATCATTTTTGCGTCGGATTCGAAAATCTAGACTCACAGGAGAACGACCATAAGGTGCCCGAGGCAGCAATAGACACTTGGAGACAAGTCGGCTGGAAGCCGATGTATTAAATCTCGACGCAATTTGAGTGTTCCATCGGCATTAGGAGGCCCTGAACGTTACAATTAACTATCATTTTTGCGTCGGATTCGATAATCTAAACCCACAGGAGAACGACCATAAGGTGCCCGAGGCAGCAATAGAACCTTGGAGACAAGTCGGCTGGAGGCCGATGTATTGAATCTCGACGCAGTTTGAGTGTTCCATCGTCATTACAAGGCCCTGAACGTTACAATTAACTATCATTTTTGCGTCGGATTCGAAAATCTAGACTCACAGGTGCCCGAGGCAGCAATAGACCCTTGTAGACAAGTCGGCTGGAGGCCGATGTATTGAATCTCGACGCAATATGAGTGTTCCATCGGCATTAGGAGGCCCTGAACGTTACAATTAACTATCATTTTTGCGTCGGATTCGATAATCTAAACTCACAGGAGAACGACCATAAGGTGCCCGAGGCAGCAACAGACCCTTGGAGACAAGTCGGCTGGAGGCCGATGTATTGAATCTCGACGCAATTTGAGTGTTCCATCGTCATTACAAGGCCCTGAACGTTACAATTGACTATCATTTTTGCGTCGGATTCGAAAATCTAGACTCACAGGAGAACGACCATAAGGTGCCCGAGGCAGCAATAGACCCTTGGAGACAAGTCGGCTGGAGGACGATGTATTGGATCGCGACTAAATTTGAGTCTTCTATCGTCATTAGGAGGCGCTGAATGTTACAATTCACTATCATTTTTGCGTCGGATTCGAAAATCTAGACTCACAGGAGAAGGACCATGTGGTGCCCGAGGCAGCGATTTCCCCTTGTAGACAAATCGGCTGGAGGACGATGTATTGAATCTCGACGCAATTTGAGTCTTCTATCGTCATTAGGAGGCGCTGAACGCTACAATTCACTATCATTTTTGCGTCGGATCCGAAAATCTAGACTCACAGGAGAAGGATCAAATTGTGCCCGAGACAGCAATATCCCCTTGGAGACAAGTCGGCTGGAGGACGATGTATTGAATCTCGACGCAATTTGAGTGTCCCATCGTCATTAGGAGGCCCTAAACGTTACAATTAACTATCATTTTTGCGTCGGATTCGATAATCTAAACTCACAGGGGAACGACCATATGGTGCCCGAAGCAGCTATTGACCCTTGGAGACAAGTCGGTTGGAGGACGATGTATTGGATCGCCACGCAAAATGAGTGTTCCATCGTCATTAGGAGGCCCTGAATGTTACAATTAACTATCAGTTTTTCGTCGGATTCGAAAATCTAAACTCACAGGAGAACGACCATAAGGTGCCCGAGGCAGCAACAGACCCTTGGAGACAAGTCGGCTGGAGGACGATGTATTGAATCTCGACGCAATTTGAGTGTTCCATCGTCATTACAAGGCCCTGAACGTTACAATTAACTATCATTTTTGCGTCGGATTCGAAAATCTAGACTCACAGGAGAACGACCATAAGGTGCCCGAGGCAGCAATAGACACTTGGAGACAAGTCGGCTGGAGGCCGATGTATTAAATCTCGACGCAATTTGAGTGTTCCATCGGCATTAGGAGGCCCTGAACGTTACAATTAACTATCATTTTTGCGTCGGATTCGATAATCTAAACTCACAGGAGAACGACCATAAGGTGCCCGAGGTAGCAACAGACCCATGGAGACAAGTCGGCTGGAGGCCGATGTATTGAATCTCGACGCAATTTGAGTGTTCCATCGTCATTACAAGGCCCTGAACGTTACAATTAACTATCATTTTTGCGTCGGATTCGAAAATCTAGACTCACAGGGGAACGACCATAAGGTTCCCGAGTCAGCAATAGACCCTTGGAGACAAGTCGGCTGGAGGACGATGAATTGGATCGCGACGCAATTTGAGTCTTCTATCGTCATTAGGAGGCGCTGAACGTTGCAATTCACTATCATTTTTGCCTCGGAATCGAAAATCTAGACTCACAGGAGAAGGACCATGTGGTGCCCGAGGCGGCGATATCCCCTTGGAGACAAGTCGGCTGGAGGCCGATGTATTGAATCTCGACGCAATTTGAGTGTTCCATCGTCATTAGAAGGCCCTGAACGTTACAATTCACTATCATTTTAGCGTCGGATTCGAAAATCTAGACTCACAGGAGAAGGATCATATTGTGCCCGAAACAGCAATATCCCCCTGGAGACAAGTCGGCTGGAGGACGATGTATTGAATCTCGACGCAATTTGAGTGTCCCATCGTCATTAGGAGGCCCTAAACGTTACAATTAACTATCATTTTTGCGTCGGATTCGAAAATCTAAACTCACAGGGGAACGACCATACGGTGCCCGAGGCAGCTATTGACCCTTATAGACAAGTCGGTCGGAGGACGATGTATTGGATCGCGACGCAAAATGAGTGTTCCATCGTCATTAGGAGGCCCTGAATGTTACAATTAACTATCAGTTTTTCGTCGGATTCGAAAATCTAAACTCACAGGAGAACGACCATAAGGTGCCCGAGGCAGCAATAGACCGTTGGAGACAAGTCGGCTGGAGGCCGATGTATTGAATCTCGACGCAATTTGAGTGTTCCATCGTCATTACAAGGCCCTGAACCTTACAATTAACTATCAGTTTCGCGTCGGATTCGAAAATCTACTCACAGGAGAAGTTCATACGGTGCTCGAGACAGCAATATACCCCTTGGAGTCAAATATTCTGGAGGACGATTTATTGAATCTCGACGCAATTTGAGTCGTCTATCGTCATTAGGAGGCGCTGAACGTTACAATTCACTATCATTTTTGCGTCGGATTCGAAAATCTAGACTCACAGGAGAAGGATCATATTGTGCCCGAGACAGCAATATCCCCTTGGAGACAAGTCGGCTGGAGGACGATGTATTGAATCTCGACGCAATTTGAGTGTCCCATCGTAATTAGGAGGCCCTAAACGTTACAATTAACTATCATTTTTGCGACGGATTCGATAATCTAAACTCACAGGGGAACGACCATACGGTGCCCGAGGCAGCTATTGACCCTTGGAGACAAGTCGGTTGGAGGACGATGTATTGGATCGCCACGCAAAATGAGTGTTCCATCGTCATTAGGAGGCCCTGAATGTTACAATTAACTATCAGTTTTTCGTCGGATTCGAAAATCTAAACTCACAGGAGAACGACCATAAGGTGCACGAGGCAGCAATAGACCGTTGGAGACAAGTCGGCTGGAGGCCGATGTATTGAATCTCGACGCAATTTGAGTGTCCCATCGTCATTAGAAGGCCCTGAACGTTACAATTAACTATCAATTATGCGTCGGATTCGAAAATCTTCTCACAGGAGAAGTTCATACTGTGCTCAAGACAGCAATATCCCCTTGGAGACAAGTCCGCTGGAGGCCGATGTATTGAATCTCGACGCAATTTGAGAGTTCCATCGGCATTAGGAGGCCCTGAACGTTACAATTAACTATCATTTTTGCCTCGGTTTCGAAAATCTAGATTTACAAGAGAACGACCATAAGGTGCCCGAGGCAGCATTAGACCCTTGGGGACAAGTCGGCTGGAGGACGATGTATTGAATCTCGACGCAATTTGAGTGTCCCATCGTCATTACAAGGCCCTAAACGTTACAATTAACTATCATTTTAGCGTCGGATTCGATAATCTAAACTCACAGGAGAACGACCATAAGGTGCCCGAGGCAGCAACAGACCCTTGGAGACAAGTCGGCTGGAGGCCGATGTATTGAATCTTGACGCAATTTGAGTGTTCCATCGTCATTACAAGGCCCTGAACGTTACAATTAACTATCATTTTTGCGTCGGATTCGATAATCTAAACTCACAGGAGAACGACCATAAGGTGCCCGAGGCAGCAACAGACCCTTGGAGACAAGTCGGCTGGAGGCCGATGTATTGACTCTCGACGCAATTTGAGTGTTCCATCGTCATTACAAGGCCCTGAACGTTACAATTAACTATCATTTTTGCGTCGGATTCGAAAATCTAGACTCACAGGAGAACGACCATAAGGTGCCCGAGGCAGCAATAAACCCTTGGAGACAAGTCGGCTGGAGGACGATGAATTGGATCGCGACGCAATTTGAGTCTACTATCGTCATTAGGAGGCGCTGAACGTTGCAATTCACTATCATTTTTGCCTCGGAATCGAAAATCTAGACTCACAGGAGAAGGACCATGTGGTGCCCGAGGCGGCGATATCCCCTTGGAGACAAGTCGGCTGGAGGCCGATGTATTGAATCTCGACGCAATTTGAGTGTTCCATCGTCATTAGATGGCCCTGAACGTTACAATTCACTATCATTTTAGCGTCGGATTCGAAAATCTAGACTCACAGGAGAAGGATCATATTGTGCCCGAAACAGCAATATCCCCCTGGAGACAAGTCGGCTGGAGGACGATGTATTGAATCTCGACGCAATTTGAGTGTCCCATCGTCATTAGGAGGCCCTAAACGTTACAATTAACTATCATTTTTGCGTCGGATTCGAAAATCTAAACTCACAGGGGAACGACCATACGGTGCCCGAGGCAGCTATTGACCCTTGGAGACAAGTCGGTCGGAGGACGATGTATTGGATCGCGACGCAAAATGAGTGTTCCATCGTCATTAGGAGGCCCTGAATGTTACAATTAACAATCAGTTTTTCGTCGGATTCGAAAATCTAAACTCACAGGAGAACGACCATAAGGTGCCCGAGGCAGCAATAGACCGTTGGAGACAAGTCGGCTGGAGGCCGATGTATTGAATCTCGACGCAATTTGAGTGTTCCATCGTCATTACAAGGCCCTGAACCTTACAATTAACTACCAGTTTCGGGTCGGATTCGAAAATCTTCTCACAGGAGAAGTTCATACGGTGCTCGAGACAGCAATATACCCCTTGGAGTCAAATCGGCTGGAGGACGATTTATTGAATCTCGACGCAATTTGAGTCGTCTATCGTCATTAGGAGGCGCTGAACGTTACAATTCACTATCATTTTTGCGTCGGATTCGAAAATCTAGACTCACAGGAGAAGGATCATATTGTGCCCGAGACAGCAATATCCCCTTGGAGACAAGTCGGCTGGAGGACGATGTATTGAATCTCGACGCAATTTGAGTGTCCCATCGTAATTAGGAGGCCCTAAACGTTACAATTAACTATCATTTTTGCGACGGATTCGATAATCTAAACTCACAGGGGAACGACCATTCGGTGCCCGAGGCAGCTATTGACCCTTGGAGACAAGTCGGTTGGAGGACGATGTATAGGATCGCCACGCAAAATGAGTGTTCCATCGTCATTAGGAGGCCCTGAATGTTACAATTAACTATCAGTTTTTCGTCGGATTCGAAAATCTAAACTCACAGGAGAACGACCATAAGGTGCACGAGGCAGCAATAGACCGTTGGAGACAAGTCGGCTGGAGGCCGATGTATTGAATCTCGACGCAATTTGAGTGTCCCATCGTCATTAGAAGGCCCTGAACGTTACAATTAACTATCAATTATGCGTCGGATTTGAAAATCTTCTCACAGGAGAAGTTCATACTGTGCTCGAGACAGCAATATCCCCTTGGAGACAAGTCCGCTGGAGGCCGATGTATTGAATCTCGACGCAATTTGAGAGTTCCATCGGCATTAGGAGGCCCTGAACGTTACGATTAACTATCATTTTTGCCTCGGTTTCGAAAATCTAGATTTACAAGAGAACGACCATAAGGTGCCCGAGGCAGCATTAGACCCTTGGGGACAAGTCGGCTGGAGGACGATGTATTGAATCTCGACGCAATTTGAGTGTCCCATCGTCATTACAAGGCCCTAAACGTTACAATTAACTATCATTTTTGCGTCGGATTCGATAATCTAAACTCACAGGAGAACGACCATAAGGTGCCCGAGGCAGCAACAGACCCTTGGAGACAAGTCGGCTGGAGGCCGATGTATTGAATCTTGACGCAATTTGAGTGTTCCATCGTCATTACAAGGCCCTGAACGTTACAATTAACTATCATTTTTACGTCGGATTCGAAAATCTAGACTCACAGGAGAACGACCATAAGGTGCCCGAGGCAGCAATAGACCCTTGGAGACAAGTCGGCTGGAGGCCGATGTATTGAATCTCGACGCAATTTGAGTGTTCCATCGGCATTAGGAGGCCCTGAACGTAACAATTAACTATCATTTTTGCGTCGGATTCGATAATCTAAACTCACAGGAGAACGACCATAAGGTGCCCGAGGCAGCAACAGACCCTTGGAGACAAGTCGGCTGGAGGCCGATGTATTGAATCTCGACGCAATTTGAGTGTTCCATCGTCATTATAAGGCCCTGAACGTTACAATTCACTATCATTTTAGCGTCGGATTCGAATATCTAGACTCACAGGAGAAGGATCAAACTGTGCCCGAGACAGCAATATCCCCCTGGAGACAAGTCGGCTGGAGGACGATGTACTGAATCTCGACGCAATTTGAGTGTCCCATCGTCGTTAGGAGGCCCTAAACGTTACAATTAACTTTCATTTTTGCGTCGGATTCGAAAATCTAAACTCACAGGGGAACGACCATACGGTGCCCGAGGCAGCTATTGACCCTTGGAGACAAGTCGGTTGGAGGACGATGTATTGGATCGCGACGCAAAATGAGTGTTCCATCGTCATTAGGAGGCCCGGAATGTTACAATTAACTATCAGTTTTTCGTCGGATTCGAAAATCTAAAGTCACAGGAGAACGACCATAATGTGCCCGAGGCAGCAGTAGACCGTTGGAGACAAGTCGGCTGGAGGCCGATGTATTGAATCTCGACGCAATTTGAGTGTCCATCGTCATTACAAGGCCCTGAACCTTACAATTAACTATCAGTTTCGCGTCGGATTCGAAAATCTACTCACAGGAGAAGTTCATACGGTGCTCGAGACAGCAATATACCCCTTGGAGACAATTCGGCTGGAGGACGATTTATTGAATCTCGACGCAATTTGAGTCTTCTATCGTCATTAGGAGGCGCTGAACGTTGCAATTCACTATCATTTTTGCGTCGGCTTCGAAAATCTAGACTCACGGGAGAAGGATCATATTGTGCCCGAGACAGCAATATCCCCTTGGAGACAAGTCGGCTGGAGGACGATGTATTGAATCTCGACGCAATTTGAGTGTCCCATCGTCATTAGGAGGCCCTAAACGTTACAATTAACTATCATTTTTGCGTCGGATTCGATATTCTAAACTCACAGGGGAACGACCATACGGTGCCCGAGGCAGCTATTGACCCTTGGAGACAAGTCGGTTGGAGGACGATGTATTGGATCGCCACGCAAAATGAGTGTTCCATCGTCATTAGGAGGCCCTGAATGTTACAATTAACTATCAGTTTTTCGTCGGATTCGAAAATCTAAACTCACAGGAGAACGACCATAATGTGCCCGAGGCAGCAATAGACCGTTGGAGACAAGTCGGCTGGAGGCCGATGTATTGAATCTCGACGCAATTTGAGTGTTCCATCGTCATTACAAGGCCCTGAACCTTACAATTAACTATCAGTTTCGCGTCGGATTCGAAAATCTACTCACAGGAGAAGTTCATACGGTGCTCGAGACAGCAATATACCCCTTGGAGACAATTCGGCTGGAGGACGATTTATTGAATCTCGACGCAATTTGAGTCTTCTATCGTCATTAGGAGGCGCTGAACGTTACAATTCACTATCATTTTTGCGTCGGCTTCGTAAATCTAGACTCACAGGAGAAGGATCATATTGTGCCCGAGACAGCAATTTCCCCTTGGAGACAAGTCGGCTGGAAGACGATGTATTGAATCTCGACGCAATTTGAGTGTCCCATCGTCATTAGGAGGCCCTAAACTTTACAATTAACTATCATTTTTGCGTCGGATTCGATATTCTAAACTCACAGGGGAACGACCATACGGTGCCCGAGGCAGCTATTGACCCTTGGAGACAAGTCGGTTGGAGGACGATGTATTGGATCGCCACGCAAAATGAGTGTTCCATCGTCATTAGGAGGCCCTGAATGTTACAATTAACTATCAGTTTTTCGTCGGATTCGAAAATCTAAACTCACAGGAGAACGACCATAAGGTGCACGAGGCAGCAATAGACCGTTGGAGACAAGTCGGCTGGAGGCCGATGTATTGAATCTCGACGCAATTTGAGTGTCCCATCGTCATTAGAAGGCCCTGAACGTTACAATTAACTATCAATTATGCGTCGGATTCGAAAATCTTCTCACAGGAGAAGTTCATACTGTGCTCAAGACAGCAATATCCCCTTGGAGACAAGTCCGCTGGAGGCCGATGTATTGAATCTCGACGCAATTTGAGAGTTCCATCGGCATTAGGAGGCCCTGAACGTTACAATTAACTATCATTTTTGCCTCGGTTTCGAAAATCTAGATTTACAAGAGAACGACCATAAGGTGCCCGAGGCAGCATTAGACCCTTGGGGAAAAGTCGGCTGGAGGACGATGTATTGAATCTCGACGCAATTTGAGTGTCCCATCGTCATTACAAGGCCCTAAACGTTACAATTAACTATCATTTTAGCGTCGGATTCGATAATCTAAACTCACAGGAGAACGACCATAAGGTGCCCGAGGCAGCAACAGACCCTTGGAGACAAGTCGGCTGGAGGCCGATGTATTGAATCTTGACGCAATTTGAGTGTTCCATCGTCATTACAAGGCCCTGAACGTTACAATTAACTATCATTTTTGCGTCGGATTCGATAATCTAAACTCACAGGAGAACGACCATAAGGTGCCCGAGGCAGCAACAGACCCTTGGAGACAAGTCGGCTGGAGGCCGATGTATTGACTCTCGACGCAATTTGAGTGTTCCATCGTCATTACAAGGCCCTGAACGTTACAATTAACTATCATTTTTGCGTCGGATTCGAAAATCTAGACTCACAGGAGAACGACCATAAGGTGCCCGAGGCAGCAATAGACCCTTGGAGACAAGTCGGCTGGAGGACGATGAATTGGATCGCGACGCAATTTGAGTCTTCTATCGTCATTAGGAGGCGCTGAACGTTGCAATTCACTATCATTTTTGCCTCGGAATCGAAAATCTAGACTCACAGGAGAAGGACCATGTGGTGCCCGAGGCGGCGATATCCCCTTGGAGACAAGTCGGCTGGAGGCCGATGTATTGAATCTCGACGCAATTTGAGTGTTCCATCGTCATTAGAAGGCCCTGAACGTTACAATTCACTATCATTTTAGCGTCGGATTCGAAAATCTAGACTCACAGGAGAAGGATCATATTGTGCCCGAAACAGCAATATCCCCCTGGAGACAAGTCGGCTGGAGGACGATGTATTGAATCTCGACGCAATTTGAGTGTCCCATCGTCATTAGGAGGCCCTAAACGTTACAATTAACTATCATTTTTGCGTCGGATTCGAAAATCTAAACTCACAGGGGAACGACCATACGGTGCCCGAGGCAGCTATTGACCCTTGGAGACAAGTCGGTCGGAGGACGATGTATTGGATCGCGACGCAAAATGAGTGTTCCATCGTCATTAGGAGGCCCTGAATGTTACAATTAACTATCAGTTTTTCGTCGGATTCGAAAATCTAAACTCACAGGAGAACGACCATAAGGTGCCCGAGGCAGCAATAGACCCTTGGAGACAAGTCGGCTGGAGGCCGATGTATTGAATCTCGACGCAATTTGAGTGTTCCATCGTCATTACAAGGCCCTGAACCTTACAATTAACTACCAGTTTCGGGTCGGATTCGAAAATCTACTCACAGGAGAAGTTCATACGGTGCTCGAGACAGCAATATCCCCTTGGAGACAAGTCCGCTGGAGGCCGATGTATTGAATCTCGACGCAATTTGAGAGTTCCATCGGCATTAGGAGGCCCTGAACGTTACAATTAACTATCATTTTTGCCTCGGTTTCGAAAATCTAGATTTACAAGAGAACGACCATAAGGTGCCCGAGGCAGCATTAGACCCTTGGGGACAAGTCGGCTGGAGGACGATGTATTGAATCTCGACGCAATTTGAGTGTCCCATCGTCATTACAAGGCCCTAAACGTTACAATTAACTATCATTTTTGCGTCGGATTCGATAATCTAAACTCACAGGAGAACGACCATAAGGTGCCCGAGGCAGCAACAGACCCTTGGAGACAAGTCGGCTGGAGGCCGATGTATTGAATCTTGACGCAATTTGAGTGTTCCATCGTCATTACAAGGCCCTGAACGTTACAATTAACTATCATTTTTGCGTCGGATTCGAAAATCTAGACTCACAGGAGAACGACCATAAGGTGCCCGAGGCAGCAATAGACCCTTGGAGACAAGTCGGCTGGAGGCCGATGTATTGAATCTCGACGCAATTTGAGTGTTCCATCGGCATTAGGAGGCCCTGAACGTAACAATTAACTATCATTTTTGCGTCGGATTCGATAATCTAAACTCACAGGAGAACGACCATAAGGTGCCCGAGGCAGCAACAGACCCTTGGAGACAAGTCGGCTGGAGGCCGATGTATTGAATCTCGACGCAATTTGAGTGTTCCATCGTCATTATAAGGCCCTGAACGTTACAATTCACTATCATTTTAGCGTCGGATTCGAAAATCTAGACTCACAGGAGAAGGATCAAACTGTGCCCGAGACAGCAATATCCCCCTGGAGACAAGTCGGCTGGAGGACGATGTACTGAATCTCGACGCAATTTGAGTGTCCCATCGTCGTTAGGAGGCCCTAAACGTTACAATTAACTTTCATTTTTGCGTCGGATTCGAAAATCTAAACTCACAGGGGAACGACCATACGGTGCCCGAGGCAGCTATTGACCCTTGGAGACAAGTCGGTTGGAGGACGATGTATTGGATCGCGACGCAAAATGAGTGTTCCATCGTCATTAGGAGGCCCGGAATGTTACAATTAACTATCAGTTTTTCGTCGGATTCGAAAATCTAAAGTCACAGGAGAACGACCATAATGTGCCCGAGGCAGCAGTAGACCGTTGGACACAAGTCGGCTGGAGGCCGATGTATTGAATCTCGACGCAATTTGAGTGTCCATCGTCATTACAAGGCCCTGAACCTTACAATTAACTATCAGTTTCGCGTCGGATTCGAAAATCTACTCACAGGAGAAGTTCATACGGTGCTCGAGACAGCAATATACCCCTTGGAGACAATTCGGCTGGAGGACGATTTATTGAATCTCGACGCAATTTGAGTCTTCTATCGTCATTAGGAGGCGCTGAACGTTGCAATTCACTATCATTTTTGCGTCGGCTTCGAAAATCTAGACTCACGGGAGAAGGATCATATTGTGCCCGAGACAGCAATATCCCCTTGGAGACAAGTCGGCTGGAGGACGATGTATTGAATCTCGACGCAATTTGAGTGTCCCATCGTCATTAGGAGGCCCTAAACGTTACAATTAACTATCATTTTTGCGTCGGATTCGATATTCTAAACTCACAGGGGAACGACCATACGGTGCCCGAGGCAGCTATTGACATTTGGAGACAAGTCGGTTGGAGGACGATGTATTGGATCGCCACGCAAAATGAGTGTTCCATCGTCATTAGGAGGCCCTGAATGTTACAATTAACTATCAGTTTTTCGTCGGATTCGAAAATCTAAACTCACAGGAGAACGACCATAATGTGCCCGAGGCAGCAATAGACCGTTGGAGACAAGTCGGCTGGAGGCCGATGTATTGAATCTCGACGCAATTTGAGTGTTCCATCGTCATTACAAGGCCCTGAACCTTACAATTAACTATCAGTTTCGCGTCGGATTCGAAAATCTACTCACAGGAGAAGTTCATACGGTGCTCGAGACAGCAATATACCCCTTGGAGACAATTCGGCTGGAGAACGATTTATTGAATCTCGACGCAATTTGAGTCTTCTATCGTCATTAGGAGGCGCTGAACGTTACAATTCACTATCATTTTTGCGTCGGCTTCGTAAATCTAGACTCACAGGAGAAGGATCATATTGTGCCCGAGACAGCAATTTCCCCTTGGAGACAAGTCGGCTGGAAGACGATGTATTGAATCTCGACGCAATTTGAGTGTCCCATCGTCATTAGGAGGCCCTAAACTTTACAATTAACTATCATTTTTGCGTCGGATTCGATATTCTAAACTCACAGGGGAACGACCATACGGTGCCCGAGGCAGCTATTGACCCTTGGAGACAAGTCGGTTGGAGGACGATGTATTGGATCGCCACGCAAAATGAGTGTTCCATCGTCATTAGGAGGCCCTGAATGTTACAATTAACTATCAGTTTTTCGTCGGATTCGAAAATCTAAACTCACAGGAGAACGACCATAAGGTGCCCGAGGCAGCAATAGACCGTTGGAGACAAGTCGGCTGGAGGCCGATGTATTGAATCTCGACGCAATTTGAGTGTCCCATCGTCATTAGAAGGCCCTGAACGTTACAATTAACTATCATTTATGCGTCGGATTCGAAAATCTACTCACAGGAGAAGTTCAAACGGTGCTCGAGACAGCAATATCCCCTTGGAGACAAGTCCGCTGGAGGCCGATGTATTGAATCTCGACGCAATTTGAGAGTTCCATCGGCATTAGGAGGCCCTGAACGTTACAATTAACTATCATTTTTGCGTCGGATTCGAAAATATAGACTTACAAGAGAACGACCATAAGGTGCCCGAGGCAGCATTAGACCCTTGGAGACAAGTCGGCTGGAGGACGATGTATTGAATCTCGACGCAATTTGAGTGTCCCATCGTCATTACAAGGCCCTAAACGTTACAATTAACTATCATTTTTGCGTCGGATTCGATAATCTAAACTCACAGGAGAACGACCATAAGGTGCCCGAGGCAGCAACAGACCCTTGGAGACAAGTCGGCTGGAGGCCGATGTATTGAATCTCGACGCAATTTGAGTGTTCCATCGTCATTACAAGGCCCTGAACGTTACAATTAACTATCATTTTTGCGTCGGATTCGAAAATCTAGACTCACAGGAGAACGACCATAAGGTGCCCGAGGCAGCAATAGACCCTTGGAGACAAGTCGGCTGGAGGCCGATGTATTGAATCTCGACGCAATTTGAGTGTTCCATCGGCATTAGGAGGCCCTGAACGTTACAATTAACTATCATTTTTGCGTCGGATTCGAAAATCTAGACTCACAGGAGAAGGACCATGTGGTGCCCGAGGCAGCAATATCCCCTTGGAGACAAGTCAGCTGGAGGCCGATGTATTGAATCTCGACGCAATTTGAGTGTTCCATCGTCATTAGAAGGCCCTGAACGTTACAATTAACTATCATTTTTGCGTCGGATTCGAAAATCTAGACTCACAGGAGAACGACCATAAGGTGCCCGAGGCAGCAATAGACCCTTGGAGACAAGTCGGCTGGAGGACGATGTATTGAATCTCGACGCAATTTGAGAGTTCCATCGTCATTAGGCGGCCCTGAACGTTACAATTAACTATCATTTTTGCGTCGGATTCGAAAATGTAGACTTACAAGAGAACGACCATGAAGTGCCCGAGGCAGCATTAGACCCTTGGAGACAAGTCGGCTGGAGGATGATGTATTGAATCTCGACGCAATTTGAGTGTTCCGTCGTCATTAGGAGGCCGTGAATGTTACAATTAACTATCAGTTTTTCGTCGGATTCGAAAGTCTAGACTCACAGGAGAACGACCATAAGGTGCCCGAGGCAGCAATAGACCCTTGGAGACAAGTCGGCTGGAGGACGATGTATTGGATCGCGACGCAATTTGAGTCTTCTATCGTCATTAGGAGGCGCTGAACGTTACAATTCACTATCATTTTTGCATCGGATTCGAAAATCTAGACTCACAGGAGAAGGACCATGTGGTGCCCGAGGCAGCGATATCCCCTTGGAGACAAGTCGGCTGGAGTCCGATGTATTGAATCTCGACGCAATTTGAGTGTTCCATCGCCATTAGAAGGCCCTGAACGTTACAATTCACTATCATTTTAGCGTCGGATTCGAAAATCTAAACTCACAGGAGAACGACCATAAGGTGCCCGAGGCAGCAATAGACCGTTGGAGACAAGTCGGATGGAGGCCGATGTATTGAATCTCGACGCAATTTGAGTGTTCCATCGTCATTACAAGGCCCTGAACCTTACAATTAACTATCAGTTTCGCGTCGGATTCGAAAATCTACTCACAGGAGAAGTTCATACGGTGCTCGAGGCAGCAATATACCCCTTGGAGACAAATCGGCTGGAGGACGATGTATTGAATCTCGACGCAATTTGAGTCTTCTATCGTCATTAGGAGGCGCTGAACGTTACAATTCACTATCATTTTTGCGTCGGATTCGAAAATCTAGACTCACATTAGAAGGATCATATTGTGCCCGAGACAGCAATATCCCCTTGGAGACAAGTCGGCTGGAGGACGATGTATTGAATCTCGACGCAATTTGAGTGTCCCATCGTCATTAGGAGGCCCTAAACGTTACAATTAACTATCATTTTTGCGTCGGATTCGATAATCTAAACTCACAGGGGAACGACCATACGATGCCCGAGGCAGCTATTGACCCTTGGAGACAAGTCGGTTGGAGGACGATGTATTGGATCGCCACGCAAAACGAGTGTTCCATCGTCATTAGGAGGCCCTGAATGTTACAATTAACTATCATTTATGCGTCGGATTCGAAAAACTACTCACAGGAGAAGTTCATACGGTGCTCGAGACAGCAATATCCCCTTGGAGACAAGTCCGCTGGAGGCCGATGTATTGAATCTCGACGCAATTTGAGAGTTCCATCGGCATTAGGAGGCCATGAACGTTACAATTAACTATCATTTTTGCGTCGGATTCGAAAATCTAGACTTACAAGAGAGCGACCAAAAGGTGCCCGAGGCAGCATCAGACCCTTGGGGACAAGTCGGCTGGAGGACGATGTATTGAATCTCGACGCAATTTGAGTATTCCATCGTCATTACAAGGCCCTAAACGTTACAATTAACTATCATTTTTGCGTCGGATTCGATAATCTAAACTCACAGGAGAACGACTACAAGGTGCCCGAGGCAGCAACAGACCCTTGGAGACAAGTCGGCGGGAGGCCGATGTATTGAATCTCGACGCAATTTGAGTCTTCCATCGTCATTACAAGGCCCTGAACGTTACAATTAACTATCATTTTTGCGTCGGATTCGAAAATCTAGACTCACAGGAGAACGACCATAGGTGCCCGAGGCAGCAATAGAACCTAGGAGACAAGTCGGCTGGAGGCCGATGTATTGAATCTCGACGCAATTTGAGTGTTCCATCGGAATTAGGAGGCCCTGAACGTTACAATTAACTATCATTTTTGCGTCGGATTCGATATTCTAAACTCACAGGGGAACGACCATACGGTGCCCGAGGCAGCTATTGACCCTTGGAGACAAGTCGGTTGGAGGACGATGTATTGGATCGCCACGCAAAATGAGTGTTCCATCGTCATTAGGAGGCCCTGAATGTTACAATTAACTATCAGTTTTTCGTCGGATTCGAAAATCTAAACTCACAGGAGAACGACCATAATGTGCCCGAGGCAGCAATAGACCGTTGGAGACAAGTCGGCTGGAGGCCGATGTATTGAATCTCGACGCAATTTGAGTGTTCCATCGTCATTACAAGGCCCTGAACCTTACAATTAACTATCAGTTTAGCGTCGGATTCGAAAATCTACCCACAGGAGAAGTTCATACGGTGCTCGAGACAGCAATATACCCCTTGGAGACAATTCGGCTGGAGGACGATTTATTGAATCTCGACGCAATTTGAGTCTTCTATCGTCATTAGGAGGCGCTGAACGTTACAATTCACTATCATTTTTGCGTCGGCTTCGTAAATCTAGACTCACAGGAGAAGGATCATATTGTGCCCGAGACAGCAATATCCCCTTGGAGACAAGTCGGCTGGAAGACGATGTATTGAATCTCGACGCAATTTGAGTGTCCATTCGTCATTAGGAGGCCCTAAACTTTACAATTAACTATCATTTTTGCGTCGGATTCGATATTCTAAACTCACAGGGGAACGACCATACGGTGCCCGAGGCAGCTATTGACCCTTGGAGACAAGTCGGTTGGAGGACGATGTATTGGATCGCCACGCAAAATGAGTGTTCCATCGTCATTAGGAGGCCCTGAATGTTACAATTAACTATCAGTTTTTCGTCGGATTCGAAAATCTAAACTCACAGGAGAACGACCATAAGGTGCCCGAGGCAGCAATAGACCGTTGGAGACAAGTCGGCTGGAGGCCGATGTATTGAATCTCGACGCAATTTGAGTGTCCCATCGTCATTAGAAGGCCCTGAACGTTACAATTAACTATCATTTATGCGTCGGATTCGAAAATCTACTCACAGGAGAAGTTCATACGGTGCTCGAGACAGCAATATCCCCTTGGAGACAAGTCCGCTGGAGGCCGATGTATTGAATCTCGACGCAATTTGAGAGTTCCATCGGCATTAGGAGGCCCTGAACGTTACAATTAACTATCATTTTTGCGTCGGATTCGAAAATATAGACTTACAAGAGAACGACCATAAGGTGCCCGAGGCAGCATTAGACCCTTGGAGACAAGTCGGCTGGAGGACGATGTATTGAATCTCGACGCAATTTGAGTGTTCCATCGTCATTACAAGGCCCTGAACGTTACAATTAACTATCATTTTTGCGTCGGATTCGAAAATCTAGACTCACAGGAGAACGACCATAAGGTGCCCGAGGCAGCAATAGACCCTTGGAGACAAGTCGGCTGGAGGCCGATGTATTGAATCTCGACGCAATTTGAGTGTTCCATCGGCATTAGGAGGCCCTGAACGTTACAATTAACTATCATTTTTGCGTCGGATTCGAAAATCTAGACTCACAGGAGAAGGACCATGTGGTGCCCGAGGCAGCGATATCCCCTTGGAGACAAGTCAGCTGGAGGCCGATGTATTGAATCTCGACGCAATTTGAGTGTTCCATCGTCATTAGAAGGCCCTGAACGTTACAATTAACTATCATTTTTGCGTCGGATTCGAAAATCTAGACTCACAGGAGAACGACCATAAGGTGCCCGAGGCAGCAATAGACCCTTGGAGACAAGTCGGCTGGAGGACGATGTATTGAATCTCGACGCAATTTGAGAGTTCCATCGTCATTAGGCGGCCCTGAACGTTACAATTAACTATCATTTTTGCGTCGGATTCGAAAATGTAGACTTACAAGAGAACGACCATAAAGTGCCCGAGGCAGCATTAGACCCTTGGAGACAAGTCGGCTGGAGGATGATGTATTGAATCTCGACGCAATTTGAGTGTTCCATCGTCATTAGGAGGCCGTGAATGTTACAATTAACTATCAGTTTTTCGTCGGATTCGAAAGTCTAGACTCACAGGAGAACGACCATAAGGTGCCCGAGGCAGCAATAGACCCTTGGAGACAAGTCGGCTGGAGGCCGATGTATTGAATCTCGACGCAATTTGAGTGTTCCATCGTCATTACAAGGCCCTGAACGTTACAATTAACTATCATTTTTGCGTTGGATTCTAAAATCTAGACTCACAGGAGAACGACCATAAGGTGCCCGAGGCAGCAATAGACCCTTGGAGACAAGTCGGCTGGAGGACGATGTATTGGATCGCGACGCAATTTGAGTCTTCTATCGTCATTAGGAGGCACTGAACGTTACAATTCACTATCATTTTTGCATCGGATTCGAAAATCTAGACTCACAGGAGAAGGACCATGTGGTGCCCGAGGCAGCGATATCCCCTTGGAGACAAGTCGGCTGGAGTCCGATGTATTGAATCTCGACGCAATTTGAGTGTTCCATCGTCATTAGAAGGCCCTGAACGTTACAATTCACTATCATTTAAGCGTCGGATTCGAAAATCTAAACTCACAGGAGAACGACCATAAGGTGCCCGAGGCAGCAATAGACCGTTGGAGACAAGTCGGATGGAGGCCGATGTATTGAATCTCGACGCAATTTGAGTGTTCCATCGTCATTACAAGGCCCTGAACCTTACAATTAACTATCAGTTTCGCGTCGGATTCGAAAATCTACTCACAGGAGAAGTTCATACGGTGCTCGAGACAGCAATATACCCCTTGGAGACAAATCGGCTGGAGGACGATGTATTGAATCTCGACGCAATTTGAGTCTTCTATCGTCATTAGGAGGCGCTGAACGTTACAATTCACTATCATTTTTGCGTCGGATTCGAAAATCTAGACTCACATTAGAAGGATCATATTGTGCCCGAGACAGCAATATCCCCTTGGAGACAAGTCGGCTGGAGGACGATGTATTGAATCTCGACGCAATTTGAGTGTCCCATCGTCATTAGGAGGCCCTAAACGTTACAATTAACTATCATTTTTGCGTCGGATTCTATAATCTAAACTCACAGGGGAACGACCATACGGTGCCCGAGGCAGCTATTGACCCTTGGAGACAAGTCGGTTGGAGGACGATGTATTGGATCGCCACGCAAAACGAGTGTTCCATCGTCATTAGGAGGCCCTGAATGTTACAATTAACTATCATTTATGCGTCGGATTCGAAAAACTACTCACAGGAGAAGTTCATACGGTGCTCGAGACAGCAATATCCCCTTGGAGACAAGTCCGCTGGAGGCCGATGTATTGAATCTCGACGCAATTTGAGAGTTCCATCGGCATTAGGAGGCCATGAACGTTACAATTAACTATCATTTTTGCGTCGGATTCGAAAATGTAGACTTACAAGAGAGCGACCATAAGGTGCCCGAGGCAGCATTAGACCCTTGGAGACAAGTCGGCTGGAGGACGATGTATTGAATCTCGACGCAATTTGAGTATTCCATCGTCATTACAAGGCCCTAAACGTTACAATTAACTATCATTTTTGCGCCGGATTCGATAATCTAAACTCACAGGAGAACGACTACAAGGTGCCCGAGGCAGCAACAGACCCTTGGAGACAAGTCGGCGGGAGGCCGATGTATTGAATCTCGACGCAATTTGAGTCTTCCATCGTCATTACAAGGCCCTGAACGTTACAATTAACTATCATTTTTGCGTCGGATTCGAAAATCTAGACTCACAGGAGAACGACCATAGGTGCCCGAGGCAGCAATAGAACCTAGGAGACAAGTCGGCTGGAGGCCGATGTATTGAATCTCGACGCAATTTGAGTGTCCCATCGTCATTAGAAGGCCCTGAACGTTACAATTAACTATCATTTATGCGTCGGATTCGAAAATCTACTCACAGGAGAAGTTCATACGTTGCTCGAGACAGCAATATCCCCTTGGAGACAAGTCCGCTGGAGGCCGATGTATTGAATCTCGACGCAATTTGAGAGTTCCATCGGCATTAGGAGGCCCTGAACGTTACAATTAACTATCATTTTTGCGTCGGATTCGAAAATATAGACTTACAAGAGAACGACCATAAGGTGCCCGAGGCAGCATTAGACCCTTGGAGACAAGTCGGCTGGAGGACGATGTATTGAATCTCGACGCAATTTGAGTGTCCCATCGTCATTACAAGGCCCTAAACGTTACAATTAACTATCATTTTCGTGTCGGATTCGATAATCTAAACTCACAGGAGAACGACCATAAGGTGCCCGAGGCAGCAATAGACCCTTGGAGACAAGTCGGCTGGAGGCCGATGTATTGAATCTCGACGCAATTTGAGTGTTCCATCGGCATTAGGAGGCCCTGAACGTTACAATTAACTATCATTTTTGCGTCGGATTCGAAAATCTAGACTCACAGGAGAAGGACCATGTGGTGCCCGAGGCAGCGATATCCCCTTGGAGACAAGTCAGCTGGAGGCCGATGTATTGAATCTCGACGCAATTTGAGTGTTCCATCGTCATTAGAAGGCCCTGAACGTTACAATTAACTATCATTTTTGCGTCGGATTCGAAAATCTAGACTCACAGGAGAACGACCATAAGGTGCCCGAGGCAGCAATAGACCCTTGGAGACAAGTCGGCTGGAGGACGATGTATTGAATCTCGACGCAATTTGAGAGTTCCATCGTCATTAGGCGGCCCTGAACGTTACAATTAACTATCATTTTTGCGTCGGATTCGAAAATGTAGACTTACAAGAGAACGACCATAAAGTGCCCGAGGCAGCATTAGACCCTTGGAGACAAGTCGGCTGGAGGATGATGTATTGAATCTCGACGCAATTTGAGTGTTCCATCGTCATTAGGAGGCCGTGAATGTTACAATTAACTATCAGTTTTTCGTCGGATTCGAAAGTCTAGACTCACAGGAGAACGACCATAAGGTGCCCGAGGCAGCAATTGACCCTTGGAGACAAGTCGGCTGGAGGCCGATGTATTGAATCTCGACGCAATTTGAGTGTTCCATCGTCATTACAAGGCCCTGAACGTTACAATTAACTATCATTTTTGCGTTGGATTCTAAAATCTAGACTCACAGGAGAACGACCATAAGGTGCCCGAGGCAGCAATAGACCCTTGGAGACAAGTCGGCTGGAGGACGATGTATTGGATCGCGACGCAATTTGAGTCTTCTATCGTCATTAGGAGGCGCTGAACGTTACAATTCACTATCATTTTTGCATCGGATTCGAAAATCTAGACTCACAGGAGAAGGACCATGTGGTGCCCGAGGCAGCGATATCCCCTTGGAGACAAGTCGGCTGGAGTCCGATGTATTGAATCTCGACGCAATTTGAGTGTTCCATCGTCATTAGAAGGCCCTGAACGTTACAATTCACTATCATTTTAGCGTCGGATTCGAAAATCTAAACTCACAGGAGAACGACCATAAGGTGCCCGAGGCAGCAATAGACCGTTGGAGACAAGTCGGATGGAGGCCGATGTATTGAATCTCGACGCAATTTGAGTGTCCCATCGTCATTAGGAGGCCCTAAACGTTACAATTAACTATCATTTTTGCGTCGGATTCGATAATCTAAACTCACAGGGGAACGACCATACGGTGCCCGAGGCAGCTATTGACCCTTGGAGACAAGTCGGTTGGAGGACGATGTATTGGATCGCCACGCAAAACGAGTGTTCCATCGTCATTAGGAGGCCCTGAATGTTACAATTAACTATCATTTATGCGTCGGATTCGAAAAACTACTCACAGGAGAAGTTCATACGGTGCTCGAGACAGCAATATCCCCTTGGAGACAAGTCCGCTGGAGGCCGATGTATTGAATCTCGACGCAATTTGAGAGTTCCATCGGCATTAGGAGGCCATGAACGTTACAATTAACTATCATTTTTGCGTCGGATTCGAAAATCTAGACTTACAAGAGAGCGACCATAAGGTGCCCGAGGCAGCATTAGACCCTTGGAGACAAGTCGGCTGGAGGACGATGTATTGAATCTCGACGCAATTTGAGTATTCCATCGTCATTACAAGGCCCTAAACGTTACAATTAACTATCATTTTTGCGCCGGATTCGATAATCTAAACTCACAGGAGAACGACTACAAGGTGCCCGAGGCAGCAACAGACCCTTGGAGACAAGTCGGCGGGAGGCCGATGTATTGAATCTCGACGCAATTTGAGTCTTCCATCGTCATTACAAGGCCCTGAACGTTACAATTAACTATCATTTTTGCGTCGGATTCGAAAATCTAGACTCACAGGAGAACGACCATAGGTGCCCGAGGCAGCAATAGAACCTAGGAGACAAGTCGGCTGGAGGCCGATGTATTGAATCTCGACGCAATTTGAGTGTTCCATCGGAATTAGGAGGCCCTGAACGTTACAATTAACTATCATTTTTGCGGCGGATTCGATAATCTAAACTCACAGGAGAACGACCATAAGGAGCCCGAGGCAGCAATAGACCCGTGGAGACAAGTCGGCTGGAGGCCGATGTATTGAATCTCGACGCAATTTGAGTGTTCCATCGTCATTACAAGGCCCTGAACGTTACAATTAACTATTATTTTTGCGTCGGATTCGAAAATCTAGACTCACAGGAGAACGACCATAAGGTGCCCGAGGCAGCAAAAGACCCTTGGAGACAAGTCGGCTGCAGGCCGATGTATTGAATCTCGACGCAATTTGAGTGATCCATCGGCATTAGGAGGCCCTGAACGTTACAATTAACTATCAGTTTTGCGTCGGATTCGATGATCTAAACTCACAGGAGAACGACCATAAGCTGACCGAGGCAGCAACAGACCCTTGGAGACAAGTCGGCTGCACGCCGATGTATTGAATCTCGACGCAATTTGAGTGTTCCATCGTCATTACAAGGCCCTGAACGTTACAATTAACTATCATTTTTGCGTCGGATTCGAAAATCTAGACTCACAGGAGAACGACCATAAGGTGCCCGAGGCAGCAATAGACCCTTGGAGACAAGTCGGCTGGAGGACGATGTATTGGATCGCGACGCAATTTGAGTCTTCTATCGTCATTAGGAGGCGCTGAACGTTACAATTCACTATCATTTTTGCGTCGGATTCGAAAATCTAGACTTACAAGAGAACGACCATAAAGTGCCCGAGGCAGCAATAGACCCTTGGAGACAAGTCGGCTGGAGGATGATGTATTGGATCGCGACGCAATTTGAGTGTTCCATCGTCATTAGGAGGCCCTGAATGTTGCAATTAACTATCAGTTTTTCGTCGGATTCGAGAATCTAGACTCACAGCAGACGAACCATTTGGTGCCAGAGCCAGCAATATCCCCTTGCAGACAAATCGGCTGGAGGACGATGTATTGAATCTCGACGCAAATTGAGTCTTCTATCGTCATTAGGAGGCGCTGAACGTTACAATTCACTATCATTTTAGCGTCGGATTCGAAAATCTAGACTCACAGGAGAAGGATCAAATTGTGCCCGAGACAGCAATATCCCCTTGGAGACAAGTCGGCTGGAGGACGATGTATTGAATCTCGACGCAATTTGAGTGTCCCATCGTCATTAGAAGGCCCTGAACGTTACAATGAACTATCATTTATGCGTCGGATTCGAAAATCTACTCACAGGAGAAGTTCATACGGTGCTCGAGGCAGCAATATACCCCTTGGAGACAAGTCCGCTGGAGGCCGATGTATTGAATATCGATGCAATTTGAGTGTTCCATCGTCATTAGGAGGCCCTAAACGTTACAATTAACTATCATTTTTGCGTCGGATTCGATAATCTAAACTCACAGGAGAACGACCATTAGGTGCCCGAGGCAGCATTAGACCCTTGGAGACAAGTCGGCTGGAGGTCGATGTATTGAATCTCGACGCAATTTGAGTGTTCCATCGTCATTACAAGGCCCTGAACGTTACAATTAACTATCATTTTTGCGTCGGATTCGAAAATCTAGACTCACAGGAGAACGACCATAAGGTGCCTGAGGCAGCAATAGACCCTTGGAGACAAGTCGGCTGGAGGCCGATGTATTAAATCTCGACGCAATTTGAGTGTTCCATCGGCATTAGGAGGCCCTGAACGTTAGTATTAACTATCATTTTTGCGTCGGATTCGATAATCTAAACTCACAGGAGAACGACCATTAGGTTACCAAGGCAGCACTAGACCCTTGGAGACAAGTCGGCTGGAGGATGATGTATTGAATCTCGACGCAATTTGAGTGTTCCATCGTCATTAGGAGGCCGTGAATGTTACAATTAACTATCAGTTTTTCGTCGGATTCGAAAACCTAGACCCACAGGAGAACGACCATAAGGTGCCCGAGGCAGCAATAGACCCTTGGAGACAAGTCGGCTGGAGGCCGATGTATTGAATCTCGACGCAATTTGAGTGTTCCATCGTCATTACAAGGCCCTGAACGTTTCAATTAACTATCATTTTTGCGTCGGATTCGAAAATCTAAACTCACAGGAGAACGACCATAAGGTGTCCGAGGCAGCAATAGACCCTTGGAGACAAGTCGGCTGGAGGACGATGTATTGGATCGCGACGCAATTTGAGTCTTCTATCGTCATTAGGAGGCGCTGAACGTTACAACTCACTATCATTTTTGCGTCGGATTCGAAAATCTAGACTCACAGGAGAAGGACCATGTGGTGCCCGAGGCAGCGATATCCCCTTGGAGACAAGTCGGCTGGAGTCCGATGTATTGAATCTCGACGCAATTTGAGTGTTCCATCGTCATTAGAAGGCCCTGAACGTTACAATTCACTATCATTTTAGCATCGGATTCGAAAATCTAAACTCACAGGAGAACGACCATAAGATGCCCGAGGCAGCAATAGACCGTTGGAGACAAGTCGGCTGGAGGCCGATGAATTGAATCTCGACGCAATTTGAGTGTTCCATCGTCATTACAAGGCCCTGAACCTTACAATTAACTATCAGTTTAGCGTCGGATTCGAAAATCTACTCACAGGAGAAGTTCATACGGTGCTCGAGACAGCAATATACCCCTTGGAGACAAATCGGCTGGAGGACGATGTATTGAATCTCGACGCAATTTGAGTCTTCTATCGTCATTAGGAGGCGCTGAACGTTACAATTCACTATAATTTTTGCGTCGGATTCGAAAATCTAGACTCACAGGAGAAGGATCATATTGTGCCCGAGAAAGCAATATCCCCTTGGAGACAAGTCGGCTGGAGGACGATTTATTGACTCTCGACGCAATTTGAGTGTCCCATCGTCATTAGGAGGCCCTAAACGTTACAATTAACTATCATTTTTCGTCGGATTCGAAAATCTAGACTTACAAGAGAGCGACCATAAGGTGCCCGAGGCAGCATTAGACCCTTGGAGACAAGTCGGCTGGAGGACGATGTATTGAATCTCGACGCAATTTGAGTATCCCATCGTCATTACAAGGCCCTAAACCTTACAATTAACTATCATTTTTGCGTCGGATTCGATAATCTAAACTCACAGGAGAACGACTACAAGGTGCCCGAGGCAGCAACAGACCCTTGGAGACAAGTCGGCGGGAGGCCGATGTATTGATTCTCGACGCAATTTGAGTGTTCCATCGGCATTAGGAGGCCCTGAACGTTACAATTAACTATCATTTTTGCGTCGGATTCGATGATCTGAAATCATAGGAGAACAACCATAAGCTGCCCGAGGCAGCAACAGACCCTTGGAGACAAGTCGGCTGGAGGACGATGTATTGAATCTCGACGCAATTTGAGTGTTCCATCGTCATTACAAGGCCCTGAACGTTACAATTAACTGTCATTTTTGCGTCGGATTCGAAAATCTAGACTCACAGGAGAACGACCATAAGGTGCCCAAGGCAGCAATAGACCCTTGGAGACAAGTCGGCTGGAGGACGATGTATTGGATCGCGACGCAATTTGAGTCTTCTCTCGTCATTAGGAGGCGCTGAACGTTACAATTCACTATCATTTTTGCGTCGGATTCGAAAATCTAGACTTACAAGAGAACGACCATAAAGTGCCCGAGGCAGCATTAGACCCTTGGAGACATGTCGGCTGGAGGATGATGTATTGGATCGCGACGCAATTTGAGTGTTCCATCGTCATTAGGAGGCCCTGAATGTTACAATTAACTATCAGTTTTTCTTCGGATTCGAGAATGTAGACTCACAGCAGACGAACCATTTGGTGCCAGAGGCAGCAATATCCCCTTGGAGACAAATCGGCTGGAGGACGATGTATTGAATCTCGACGCAATTTGAGTCTTCTATCGTCATTAGGAGGCGCTGAACGTTACAATTCACTATCATTTTTGCGTCGGATTCGATAATCTAAACTCACAGGAGAACGACCATTAGGTGCCCGAGGCAGCATTAGACCCTTGGAGACAAGTCGGCTGGAGGTCGATGTATTGAATCTCGACACAATTTGAGTGTTCCATCGTCATTACAAGGCCCTGAACGTTACAATTAACTATCATTTTTGCGTCGGATTCGAAAATCTAGACTCACAGGAGAACGACCATAAGGTGCCTGAGGCAGCAATAGACCCTTGGAGACAAGTCGGCTGGAGGCCGATGTATGAAATCTCGACGCAATTTGAGTGTTCCATCGGCATTAGGAGGCCCTGAACGTTAGTATTAACTATCATTTTTGCGTCGGATTCGATAATCTAAACTCACAGGAGAACGACCATTAGGTTACCAAGGCAGCACTAGACCCTTGGAGACAAGTCGGCTGGAGGATGATGTATTGAATCTCGACGCAATTTGAGTGTTCCATCGTCATTAGGAGGCCGTGAATGTTACAATTAACTATCAGTTTTTCGTCGGATTCGAAAACCTAGACTCACAGGAGAACGACCATAAGGTGCCCGAGGCAGCAATAGACCCTTGGAGACAAGTCGGCTGGAGGCCGATGTATTGAATCTCGACGCAATTTGAGTGTTCCATCGTCATTACAAGGCCCTGAACGTTTCAATTAACTATCATTTTTGCGTCGGATTCGAAAATCTAAACTCACAGGAGAACGACCATAAGGTGTCCGAGGCAGCAATAGACCCTTGGAGACAAGTCGGCTGGAGGACGATGTATTGGATCGCGACGCAATTTGAGTCTTCTATCGTCATTAGGAGGCGCTGAACGTTACAATTCACTATCATTTTTGCGTCGGATTCGAAAATCTAGACTCACAGGAGAAGGACCATGTGGTGCCCGAGGCAGCGATATCCCCTTGGAGACAAGTCGGCTGGAGTCCGATGTATTGAATCTCGACGCAATTTGAGTGTTCCATCGTCATTAGAAGGCCCTGAACGTTACAATTCACTATCATTTTAGCATCGGATTCGAAAATCTAAACTCACAGGAGAACGACCATAAGATGCCCGAGGCAGCAATAGACCGTTGGAGACAAGTCGGCTGGAGGCCGATGAATTGAATCTCGACGCAATTTGAGTGTTCCATCGTCATTACAAGGCCCTGAACCTTACAATTAACTATCAGTTTAGCGTCGGATTCGAAAATCTACTCACAGGAGAAGTTCATACGGTGCTCGAGACAGCAATATACCCCTTGGAGACAAATCGGCTGGAGGACGATGTATTGAATCTCGACGCAATTTGAGTCTTCTATCGTCATTAGGAGGCACTGAACGTTACAATTCACTATAATTTTTGCGTCGGATTCGAAAATCTAGACTCACAGGAGAAGGATCATATTGTGCCCGAGAAAGCAATATCCCCTTGGAGACAAGTCGGCTGGAGGACGATTTATTGACTCTCGACGCAATTTGAGTGTCCCATCGTCATTAGGAGGCCCTAAACGTTACAATTAACTATCATTTTTCGTCGGATTCGAAAATCTAGACTTACAAGAGAGCGACCATAAGGTGCCCTAGGCAGCATTAGACCCTTGGAGACAAGTCGGCTGGAGGACGATGTATTGAATCTCGACGCAATTTGAGTATCCCATCGTCATTACAAGGCCCTAAACCTTACAATTAACTATCATTTTTGCGTCGGATTCGATAATCTAAACTCACAGGAGAACGACTACAAGGTGCCCGAGGCAGCAACAGACCCTTGGAGACAAGTCGGCGGGAGGCCGATGTATTGATTCTCGACGCAATTTGAGTGTTCCATCGTCATTACAAGGCCCTGAACGTTACAATTAACTATCATTTTTGGGTCGGATTCGAAAATCTAGACTCACAGGAGAACGACCATAGGTTCCCGAGGCAGCAATAGAACCTAGAGACTAGTCGGCTGGAGGCCGATGTATTGAATCTCGACTCAATTTGAGTGTTCCATCGGCATTAGGAGGCCCTGAACGTTACAATTAACTATCATTTTTGCGTCGGATTCGATAATCTAAACTCACAGGAGAACGACCATAAGGTGCCCGAGGCAGCAATAGACCCGTGGAGACAAGTCGGCTGGAGGCCGATGTATTGAATCTTGACGCAATTTGAGTGTTCCATCGGCATTAGGAGGCCCTGAACGTTACAATTAACTATCATTTTTGCGTCGGATTCGATGATCTGAAATCATAGGAGAACAACCATAAGCTGCCCGAGGCAGCAACAGACCCTTGGAGACAAGTCGGCTGGAGGACGATGTATTGAATCTCGACGCAATTTGAGTGTTCCATCGTCATTACAAGGCCCTGAACGTTACAATTAACTATCATTTTTGCGTCGGATTCGAAAATCTAGACTCACAGGAGAACGACCATAAGGTGCCCAAGGCAGCAATAGACCCTTGGAGACAAGTCGGCTGGAGGACGATGTATTGGATCGCGACGCAATTTGAGTCTTCTCTCGTCATTAGGAGGCGCTGAACGTTACAATTCACTATCACTTTTGCGTCGGATTCGAAAATCTAGACTTACAAGAGAACGACCATAAAGTGCCCGAGGCAGCATTAGACCCTTGGAGACATGTCGGCTGGAGGATGATGTATTGGATCGCGACGCAATTTGAGTGTTCCATCGTCATTAGGAGGCCCTGAATGTTACAATTAACTATCAGTTTTTCTTCGGATTCGAGAATGTAGACTCACAGCAGACGAACCATTTGGTGCCAGAGGCAGCAATATCCCCTTGGAGACAAATCGGCTGGAGGACGATGTATTGAATCTCGACGCAATTTGAGTCTTCTATCGTCATTAGGAGGCGCTGAACGTTACAATTCACTATCATTTTTGCGTCGGATTCGAAAATCTAGACTCACAGGAGAAGGATCATATTGTGCCCGAGACAGCAATATCCCCTTGGAGACAAGTCGGCTGGAGGACGATTTATTGAATCTCGACGCAATTTGAGTGTCCCATCGTCATTAGGAGGCCCTAAACAATCCAATTAACTATCATTTTTGCGTCGGATTCGATAATCTAAACTCACAGGGGAACGACCATACGGTGCCCGAGGCAGCTATTGACCCTTGGAGACAAGTCGGTTGGAGGACGATGTATTGGATCGCCACGCAAAATGAGTGTTCCATCGTCATTAGGAGGCCCTGAATGTTACAATTAACTATCAGTTTTTCGTCGGATTCGAAAATCTAAACTCACAGGAGAACGACCATAAGGTGCCCGAGGCAGCAATAGACCGTTGGAGACAAGTCGGCTGGAGGCCGATGTATTGAATCTCGACGCAATTTGAGTGTCCCATCGTCATTAGAAGGCCCTGAACGTTACAATGAACTATCATTTATGCGTCGGATTCGAAAATCTACTCACAGGAGAAGTTCATACGGTGCTCGAGACAGCAATATACCCCTTGGAGACAAGTCCGCAGGAGGCCGATGTATTGAATATCGATGCAATTTGAGTGTTCCATCGTCATTAGGAGGCCCTAAACGTTACAATTAACTATCATTTTTCGTCGGATTCGAAAATCTAGACTTACAAGAGAGCGACCATAAGGTGCCCGAGGCAGCATTAGACCCTTGGAGACATGTCGGCTGGAGGACGATGTATTGAATCTCGACGCAATTTGAGTATCCCATCGTCATTACAAGGCCCTAAACGTTACAATTAACTATCATTTTTGCGTCGGATTCGATAATCTAAACTCACAGGAGAACGACGACAAGGTGCCCGAGGCAGCAACAGACCCTTGGAGACAAGTCGGCGGGAGGCCGATGTATTGATTCTCGACGCAATTTGAGTGTTCCATCGTCATTACAAGGCCCTGAACGTTACAATTAACTATCATTTTTGCGTCGGATTCGAAATTCTAGACTCACAGGAGAACGACCATAGGTGCCCGAGGCAGCAATAGAACCTAGAGACAAGTCGGCTGGAGGCCGATGTATTGAATCTCGACGCAATTTGAGTGTTCCATCGGCATTAGGAGGCCCTGAACGTTACAATTAACTATCATTTTTGCGTCGGATTCGATAATCTAAACTCACAGGAGAACGACCATAAGGTGCCCGAGGCAGCAGTATACCCGTGGAGACAAGTCGGCTGGAGGCCGATGTATTGAATCTTGACGCAATTTGAGTGTTCCATCGGCATTAGGAGGCCCTGAACGTTACAATTAACTATCATTTTTGCGTCGGATTCGATGATCTGAACTCATAGGAGAACAACCATAAGCTGCCCGAGGCAGCAACAGACCCTTGGGGACAAGTCGGCTGGAGGACGATGTATTGAATCTCGACGCAATTTGAGTGTTCCATCGTCATTACAAGGCCCTGAACGTTACAATTAACTATCATTTTTGCGTCGGATTCGAAAATCTAGACTCACAGGAGAACGACCATAAGGTGCCCAAGGCAGCAATAGACCCTTGGAGACAAGTCGGCTGGAGGACGATGTATTGGATCGCGACGCAATCTGAGTCTTCTCTCGTCATTAGGAGGCGCTGAACGTTACAATTCACTATCATTTTTGCGTCGGATTCGAAAATCTAGACTTACAAGAGAACGACCATAAAGTGCCCGAGGCAGCATTAGACCCTTGGAGACATGTCGGCTGGAGGATTATGTATTGGATCGCGACGCAATTTGAGTGTTCCATCGTCATTAGGAGGCCCTGAATGTTACAATTAACTATCAGTTTTTCTTCGGATTCGAGAATGTAGACTCACAGCAGACGAACCATTTGGTGCCAGAGGCAGCAATATCCCCTTGGAGACAAATCGGCTGGAGGACGATGTATTGAATCTCGACGCAATTTGAGTCTTCTATCGTCATTAGGAGGCGCTGAACGTTACAAATCACTATCATTTTTGCGTCGGATTCGAAAATCTAGACTCACAGGAGAAGGATCATATTGTGCCCGAGACAGCAATATCCCCTTGGAGACAAGTCGGCTGGAGGACGATTTATTGAATCTCGACGCAATTTGAGTGTCCCATCGTCATTAGGAGGCCCTAAACAATCCAATTAACTATCATTTTTGCGTCGGATTCGATAATCTAAACTCACAGGGGAACGACCATACGGTGCCCGAGGCAGCTATTGACCCTTGGAGACAAGTCGGTTGGAGGACGATGTATTGGATCGCCACGCAAAATGAGTGTTCCATCGTCATTAGGAGGCCCTGAATGTTACAATTCACTATCAGTTTTTCGTCGGATTCGAAAATCTAGACTCACAGGAGAAGGATCATATTGTGCCCGAGACAGCAATATCCCCTTGGAGACAAGTCGGCTGGAGGACGATTTATTGAATCTCGACGCAATTTGAGTGTCCCATCGTCATTAGGAGGCCCTAAACAATCCAATTAACTATCATTTTTGCGTCGGATTCGATAATCTAAACTCACAGGAGAACGACCATAAGGTGCCCGAGGCAGCAATAGACCGTTGGAGACAAGTCGGCTGGAGGCCGATGTATTGAATCTCGACGCAATTTGAGTGTCCCATCGTCATTAGAAGGCCCTGAACGTTACAATGAACTATCATTTATGCGTCGGATTCGAAAATCTACTCACAGGAGAAGTTCATACGGTGCTCGAGACAGCAATATACCCCTTGGAGACAAGTCCGCAGGAGGCCGATGTATTGAATATCGATGCAATTTGAGTGTTCCATCGTCATTAGGAGGCCCTAAACGTTACAATTAACTATCATTTTTGCGTCGGATTCGATAATCTAAACTCACAGGAGAACGACCATAAGGTGCCCGAGGCAGCAATAGATCCCTGGAGACAAGTCGGCTGGAGGCCGATGTATTGAATCTCGACGCAATTTGAGTGTTCCATCGTCATTACAAGGCCCTGAACGTTACAATTAACTATCATTTTTGCGTCGGATTCGAAAATCTAGACTCACGGGAGAACGACCATAAGGTGCCCGAGGCAGCAATAGACCCTTGGAGACAAGTCGGCTGGAGGCCGATGTATTAAATCTCGACGCAATTTGAGTGTTCCATCGGCATTAGGAGGCCCTGAACGTTACAATTAAGTATCATTTTTGCGTCGGATTCGATAATCTAAACTCACAGGAGAACGACCATTAGGTGCCCGAGGCAGCATTAGACCCTTGGAGACAAGTCGGCTGGAGGCCGATGTATAGAATCTCGACGCAATTTGAGTGTTCCATCGTCATTACATGGCCCTGAACGTTACAATTAACTATCATTTTTGCGTCGGATTCGAAAATCTAGACTCACAGGAGAACGACCATAAGGTGCCCGAGGCAGCAATAGACCCTTGGAGACAAGTCGGCTGGAGGCCGATGTATTAAATCTCGACGCAATTTGAGTGTTCCATCGGCATTAGGAGGCCCTGAACGTTACAATTAACTATCATTTTTGCGTCGGATTCGATAATCTAAACTCACAGGAGAACGACCATAAGGTGCCCGAGGCAGCAATAGACCCCTGGAGACAAGTCGGCTGGAGGCCGATGTATTGAATCTCGACGCAATTTGAGTGTTCCATCGTCATTACAAGGCCCTGAATGTTACAATTAACTATCATTTTTGCGTCGGATTCGAAAATCTAGACTCACAGGAGAACGACCATAAGGTGCCCGAGGCAGCAATAGACCCTTGGAGACAAGTCGGCTGGAGGCCGATGTATTGAATCTCGACGCAATTTGAGTGTTCCATCGTCATTACAAGGCCCTGAACGTTACAATTAACTATCATTTTTGCGTCGGATTCGAAAATCTAGACTCACAGGAGAAGTTCATACGGTGCTCGAGACAGCAATATCCCCTTGGAGACAAGTCCGCAGGAGGCCGATGTACTGAATCTCGACGCTATTTGAGAGTTCCATCGGCATTAGGAGGCCCTGAACGTTACAATTAACTATCATTTTTGCGTCGGATTCGATAATCTAAACTCACAGGAGAACGACCATAAGGTGCCCGAGGCAGCAACAGACCCTTGGAGACAAGTCGGCTGGAGGACGATGTATTGAATCTCGACGCAATTTGAGTGTTCCATCGTCATTACAAGGCACTGAACGTTACAATTAACTATCATTTTTGCGTCGGATTCGAAAATCTAGACTCACAGGAGAACGACCATAAGGTGCCCGAGGCAGCAATAGACCCTTGGAGACAAGTCGGCTGGAGGACGATGTATTGGATCGCGACGCAATTTGAGTCTTCTATCGTCATTAGGAGGCGCTGAACGTTACAATTCACTATCATTTTTGCGTCGGATTCGAAAATCTAGACTCACAGGAGAAGGACCATGTAGTGCCCGAGGCAGCGATATCCCCTTGGAGACAAGTCGGCTGGAGGCCGATGTATTGAATCTTGACGCAGTTTGAGTGTTGCATCGTCATTAGAAGGCCCTGAACGTTACAATTCACTATCATTTTAGCGTCGGATTCGAAAATCTAGACCCACAGGAGAAGGATCATATTGTGCCCGAGACAGCAATATCCCCTTGGAGAGAAGTCGGCTGGAGGACGATGTATTGAATCTCGACGCAATTTGAGCGTTCCATCGTCATTACAAGGCCCTAAACGTTACAATTAACTATCATTTTTGCGTCGGATTCGATAATCTAAACTCACAGGAGAACGACCATAAGGTGCCCGAGGCTGCAACAGACCCTTGGAGACAAGTCGGCTGGAGGCCGATGTATTGATTCTCGACGCAATTTGAGTGTTCCATCGTCATTACAAGGCCCTGACCCTTACAATTAACTATCAGTTTCGCGACGGATTCGAAAATCTACTCACAGGAGAAGTTCATACGGTGCTCGAGACAGCAATATACCCCTTGGAGACAAATCGGCTGGAGGACGATGTATTGAATCTCGACGCAATTTGAGTCTTCTTTCGTCATTAGGAGGCGCTGAACGTTACAATTCACTATCATTATTGCGTCGGATTCGAAAATCTAGACTCACAGGAGAAGGATCATATTGTGCCCGAGACAGCTATTGACCCTTGGAGACAAGTCCGCTGGAGGACGATGTATTGGATCGCCACGCAAAATGAGTGTTCCATCGTCATTAGGTGGCCCTGAATGTTACAATTAACTATCATTTATGCGTCGGATTCGAAAATGTAGACTCACAGGAGAAGTTCATACGGTGCTCGAGACAGCAATATCCCCTTGGAGACAAGTCCGCTGGAGGCCGATGTATTGAATCTCGACGCAATTTGAGAGTTCCATCGGCATTAGGAGGCCCTAAACGTTACAATTAACTATCATTTTTGCGTCGGATTCGAAAATCTAGACTTACAAGAGAACGACCATAAGGTGCCCGAGGCAGCATTAGACCCTTGGAGACAAGTCGGCTGGAGGACGATGTATTGAATCTCGACGAAATTTGAGTGTCCCATCGTCATTACAAGGCCCTAAACGTTACAATTAACTATCATTTTTGCGTCGGATTCGAAAATCTAGGCTCACAGGAGAACGACCATAAGGTGCCCGAGGCAGCAATAGACCCTTGGAGACGAGTCGGCTGGAGGAAGATGTATTGAATATCGACGCAATTTGAGTGTTCCATCGCCATTAGGAGGCCCTGAACGTTACGATTAACTATCATTTTTGCGTCGGATTCGATAATCTAAACTCACAGGAGAACAACCATAAGGTGCCCGAGGCAGCAACAGACCCTTGGAGACAATTCGGCTGGAGGACGATGTATTGAATCTCGACGCAATTTGAGTGTCCCATCGTCATTACAAGGCCCTAAACGTTACAATTAACTATCATTATTGCGTCGGATTCGATAATCTAAACTCACAGGAGAACGACCATAAGGTGCCCGAGGCAGCAACAGACCCTTGGAGACAATTCGGCTGGAGGACGATGTATTGAATCTCGACGCAATTTGAGTGTACCATCGTCATTAAAAGGCCCTGAACGTTACAATTAACTATCATTTTTGCGTCGGATTCGAAAATCTAGACTCACAGGAGAACGACCATAAGGTGCCCGAGGCAGCAATAGACCCTTGGAGACAAGTCGGCTGGAGGACGATGTATTGAATCTCGACGCAATTTGAGTGTTCCATCGGCATTAGGAGGCCCTGAACGATACAAGTAACTATCATTTTAGCGTCGGATTCGATAATCTAAACTCACAGGAGAACGACCATAAGGTGCCCGAGGCAGCAACAGACCCTTAGAGACAAGTCGGCTGGAGGCCGATGTATTGAATATCGACGCAATTTGAGTGTTCCATCGCCATTAGGAGGCGCTGAACGTTACAATTCACTATCATTTTTGCGTCGGATTCGAAAATCTAGACTCACAGGGAAGGACCATGTAGTGCCCGAGGCAGCGATATCCCCTTGGAGACAAGTCGGCTGGAGGCCGATGTATTGAATCTCGACGCAATTTGAGTGTTCCATCGTCATTAGAAGGCCCTGAACGTTAGAATTCACTATCATTTTAGCGTCGGATTCGAAGATCTAGACCCACAGGTGGAGGATCATATTGTGCCCGAGACAGCAATATCCCCTTGGAGACAAGTCGGCTGGAGGACGATGTATTGAATCTCGACGCAATTTGAGTGTCTCATCGTCATTAGGAGGCCCTAAACGTTACAATTAACTATCATTTTTGCGTCGGATTCGAAAATCTAAACTCACAGGGGAACGACCATACGGTGCCCGAGGCAGCTATTGACCCTTGGAGACAAGTCGGTTGGAGGACGATGTATTGGATCGCGACGCAAAATGAGTGTTCCATCGTCATTAGGAGGCCCTGAATGTTACAATTAACTATCAGTTTTTCGTCGTATTCGAAAATCTAAACTCACAGGAGAACGACCATAAGGAGACCGAGGCAGCAATAGACCGTTGGAGACAAGTCGGCTGGAGGCCGATGTATTGAATCTCGACGCAATTTGAGTGTTCCATCGTCATTACAAGGCCCTGAACGTTACAATTCACTATCATTTTAGCGTCGGATTCGAAGATCTAGACCCACAGGTGAAGGATCATATTGTGCCCGAGACAGCAATATCCCCTTGGAGACAAATCGGCTGGAGGCCGATGTATTGTATCTCGACTCAATTTGAGTCTTCTATCGTCATTAGGAGGCGCTGAACGTTACAATTCACTATCATTTTTGCGTCGGATTCGAAAATCTAGACTCACAGGAGAAGGATCATATTGTGCCCGAGACAGCAATATCCCCTTGGAGACAAGTCGGCTGGAGGACGATGTATTGAATCTCGACTCAATTTGAGTGTCCCATCGTCATTAGGAGGCCCTAAACGTTACAATTAACTAAAATTTTTGCGTCGGATTCGATAATCTAAACTCACAGGGGAACGACCATACGGTGCCCGAGGCAGCTATTGACCCTTGGAGACAAGTCGGTTGGAGGACGATGTATTGGATCGCCACGCAAAATGAGTGTTCCATCGTCATTAGGAGGCCCTGAATGTTACAATTAACTATCAGTTTTTCGTCGGATTCGAAAATCTAAACGCACAGGAGAACGACCATAAGGTGCCCGAGGCAGCAATAGACCGTTGGAGACAAGTCGGCTGGAGGCCGATGTATTGACTCTCGACGCAATTTGAGATCCCATCGTCATTAGAAGGCCCTGATCGTTACAATTAACTATCATTTATGCGTCGGATTCGAAAATCTACTCACAGGAGAAGTTCATACGGTGCACGAGACAGCAATATCCCCTTGGAGACAAGTACGCTGGAGGCCGATGTATTGAATCTCGACGCAATTTGAGAGTTCCATCGGCATTAGGAGGCCCTGAACGTTACAATTAACTATCATTTTTCGTCGGATTCGAAAATCTAGACTTACAAGAGAAGGACCATAAGGTGCCCGAGGCAGCATTAGACCCTTGGAGACAAGTCGGCTGGAGGACGATGTATTGAATCTCGACGTGATTAGAGTGTCCCATCGTCATTACAAGGCCCTAAACGTTACAATTAACTATCATTTTTGCGTCGGATTTGATAATCTAAACTCACAGGTGAACGACCATAGGGTGCCCGAGGCAGCAACAGACCCTTGGAGACAGGTCGGCTGGAGGCCGATGTATTGAATCTCGACGCAATTTGAGTGGTCCATCGTCATTACAAGGCCCTGAACGTTACAATTAACTATCATTTTTGCGTCGGATTCGAAAATCTAGACTCACAGGAGAACGACCATAAGGTGCCCGAGGTAGAAATAGACCCTTGGAGACAAGTCGGCTGGAGGACGATGTATTGGATCGCGACGCAATTTGAGTCTTCTATCGTCATTAGGAGGCGCTGAACGTTACAATTCACTATCATTTTTGCGTCGGATTCGAAAATCTAGACTCACAGGAGAAGGACCATGTGGTGCCCGAGGCAGCGATATCCCCTTGGAGACAAGTCGGCTGGAGGCCGATGTATTGAATCTCGACGCAATTTGAGTGTTCCATCGTCATTAGAAGGCCCTGAACGTTACAATTCACTATCATTTTAGCGTCGGATTCGAAAATCTAGACTCATAGGAGAAGGATCATATTGTGCCCGAGACAGCAATATCCCCTTGGAGACAAGTCGGCTGGAGGACGATGTATTGAATCTCGACGCAATTTGAGTGTCCTATCGTCATTAGGAGGCCCTAAACGTTACAATTAACTATCATTTTTGCGTCGGATTCGAAAATCTAAACTCACAGGGGAACGACCATACGGTGCCCGAGGCAGCTATTGACCCTTGGAGACAAGTCGGTTGGAGGACGATGTATTGGATCGCGACGCAAAATGAGTGTTCCATCGTCATTAGGAGGCCCTGAATGTTACAATTAACTATCAGTTTTTCGTCGGATTCGAAAATCTAAACTCACAGGCGAACGACCATAAGGTGCCCGAGGCAGCAATAGACCGTTGGAGACAAGTCGGCAGGAGGCCGATATATTGAATCTCGACGCAATTTGAGTGTTCCATCGTCATTACAAGGCCCTGAACCTTACAATTAACTATCAGTTTCGCGTCGGACTCGAAAATCTACTCACAGGAGAAGTTCATACGGTGCTCGAGACAGCAATATACCCCTTGGAGACAAATCGGCTGGAGGACGATGTATTGAATCTCGACGCAATTTGAGTCTTCTATCGTCATTAGGAGGCGCTGAACGTTACAATTCACTATCATTTTTGCGTCGGATTCGAAAATCTAGACTCACAGGAGAAGGATCATATTGTGCCCGAGACAGCAATATCCCCTTGGAGACAAGTCGGCTGGAGGACGATGTATTGAATCTCGACGCAATTTGAGTGTCCCATCGTCATTAGGAGGCCCTAAACGTTACAATTAACTATCATTTTTGCGTCGGATTCGAAAATCTAAACTCACAGGGGAACGACCATACGGTGGACGAGGTAGCTATTGACCCTTGGAGACAAGTCGGTTGGAGGACGATGTATTGAATCTCGACGCAATTTGAGTGTCCCATCGTCATTAGAAGGCCCTGAACGTTACAATTAACTATCATTTATGCGTCGGATTCGAAAATCGACTCACAGGAGAAGTTCATACGGTGCTCGAGACAGCAATATCCCCTTGGAGACAAGTCCGCTGGAGACCGATGTATTGAATCTCGACGCAATTTGAGAGTTCCATCGGCATTAGGAGGCCCTGAACGTTACAATTAACTATCATTTTTGCGTCGGATTCGAAAATCTAGACTTACAAGAGAACGACCATAAGGTGCACGAGGTAGCATTAGACCCTTGGAGACAAGTCGGCTGGAGGACGATGTATTGAATCTCGACGCTATTTGAGAGTTCCATCGGCACTAAGAGGCCCTGAACGTTACAATTAACTATCATTTTTGCGTCGGATTCGATAATCTAAGCTCACAGGAGAACGACCATCAGGTGCCCGAGGCAGCAACAGACCCTTGGAGACAAGTCGGCTGGAGGACGATGTATTGAATCTCGACGCAATTTGAGTGTTCCATCGTCATTACAAGGCCCTAAACGTTACAATTAACTATCATTTTTGCGTTGGATTCGATAATCTAAACTCACAGGAGAACGACCATAAGGTGCCCGAGGCAGCAACAGACCCTTGGAGACAAGTCTGCTGCAAACCGATGTATTTAATCTCGACGCAATTTGAGTGTTCCATCGTCATTACAAGGCCCTGAACGTTACAATTAACTATCATTTTTGCGTCGGATTCGAAAATCTAGACTCACAGGAGAATGACCATAAGGTGCCCGAGGCAGCAACAGACCCTTGGAGACAAGTCGGCTGGAGGACGATGTATTGAATCTCGACGCAATTTCAGTGTTCCATCGTCATTACAAGGCCCTGAACGTTACAATTAACTATCATTTTTGCGTCGGATTCGAAAATCTAGACTCACAGGAGAACGACCATAAGGTGCCCGAGGTAGCAATAGACCCTTGGAGACAAGTCGGCTGGAGGACGATGTATTGGATCGCCACGCAATTTGAGTCTTCTATCGTCATTAGGAGGCGCTGAACGTTACAATTCACTATCATTTTTGCGTCGGATTCGATAATCTAGACTCACAGGAGAAGGAACATGTGGTGCCCGAGGCAGCGATATCCCCATGGAGACAAGTCGGCTGGAGGCCGATGTATTGAATCTCGACGCAATTTGAGTGTTCCATCGTCATTAGAAGGCCCTGAACGTTACAATTCACTATCATTTTAGCGTCGGATTCGAAAATCTAGACTCGCAGGAGAAGGATCATATTGTGCCCGAGACAGCAATATCCCCTTGGAGACAAGTCGGCTGGAGGACGATGTATTGAATCTCGACGCAATGTAAGTCTTCTATCGTCATTAGGAGGCGCTGAACGTTACAATTCACTATCATTTTTGCGTCGGATTCGAAAATCTAGACTCACAGGAGAAGGATCATATTGTGCCCGAGACAGCAATATCCCCTAGGAGACAAGTCGGCTGGAGGACGATGTATTGAATCTCGACGCAATTTGAGTGTCCCATCGTCATTAGGAGGCCCTAAACGTTACAATTAACTATCATTTTTGCGTCGGATTCGAAAATCTAAACTCACAGGGGAACGACCATACGGTGCCCGAGGCAGCTATTGACCCTTGGAGACAAGTCGGTTGGAGGACGATGTATTGAATCTCGACGCAATTTGAGTGTCCCATCGTCATTAGAAGGCCCTGAACGTTACAATTAACTATCAATTATGCGTCGGATTCGAAAATCTACTCACAGGAGAAGTTCATACGGTGCTCGAGACAGCAATATACCCTTGGAGACAAGTCCGCTGGAGACCGATGTATTGAATCTCGACGCAATTTGAGAGTTCCATCGGCATTAGGAGGCCCTGAACGTTACAATTAACTATCATTTTTGCGTCGGATTCGAAAATCTAGACTTACAAGAGAACGACCATAAGGTGCCCGAGGCAGCATTAGACCCTTGGAGACAAGTCGGCTGGAGGACGATGTATTGAATCTCGACGCTATTTGAGAGTTCCATCGGCATTAAGAGGCCCTGAACGTTACAATTAACTATAATTTTTGCGTCGGATTCGATAATCTAAAGTCACAGGAGAACGACCATAAGGTGCCCGAGGCAGCATCAGACCCTTGGAGACAAGTCGGCTGGAGGACGATGTATTGAATCTCGTCGCAATTTGAGTGTTCCATCGTCATTACAAGGCCCTAAACGTTACAATTAACTATAATTTTTGCGTCGGATTCGATAATCTAAACTCACAGGAGAACGACCATAAGGTGCCCGAGGCAGCCTCAGACCCTTGGAGACAAGTCGGCTGCAGGCCGATGTATTGAATCTCGACGCAATTTGAGTGTTCCATCGTCATTACAAGGCCCTGAACGTTACAATTAACTATCATTTTTGCGTCGGATTCGAAAATCTAGACTCACAGGAGAACGACCATAAGGTGCCCGAGGCAGCAACAGACCCTTGAAGACAAGTCGGCTGGAGGACGATGTATTGAATCTCGACGCAATTTGAGTGTTCCATCGTCATTACAAGGCCCTGAACGTTACAATTAACTATCATTTTTGCGTCGGATTCGAAAATCTAGACTCACAGGAGAACGACCATAAGGTGCCCGAGGTAGCAATAGACCCTTGGAGACAAGTCGGCTGGAGGACGATGTATTGGATCGCGACGCAATTTGAGTCTTCAATCGTCATTAGGAGGCGCTGAACGTTACAATTCACTATCATTTTTGCGTCGGATTCGAAAATCTAGACTCACAGGAGAAGGACCATGTGGTGTCCGAGGCAGCGATATCCCCTTGGAGACAAGTCGGCTGGAGGCCGATGTATTGAATCTCGACGCAATTTGAGTGTTCCATCGTCATTAGAAGGCCCTGAACGTTACAATTCACTATCATTTTAGCGTCGGATTCGAAAATCTAGACTCGCAGGAGAAAGATCATATTGTGCCCGAGATAGCAATATCCCCTTGGAGACAAGTCGGCTGGAGGACGATGTATTGAATCTCGACGCAATTTAAGTCTTCTATCGTCATTAGGAGGCGTTGAACGTTACAATTCACTATCATTTTTGCGTCGGATTCGAAAATCTAGACTCACAGGAGAAGGATCATATTGTGCCCGAGACAGCAATATCCCCTTGGAGACAAGTCGGCTGGAGTACGATGTATTGAATCTCGACGCAATTTGAGTGGCCCATCGTCATTAGGAGGCCCTAAACGTTACAATTAACTATCATTTTTGCGTCGGATTCGAAAATCTAAACTCACAGGGGAACGACCATACGGTGCCCGAGGCAGCAACAGACCCTTGGAGACAAGTCGGTTGGAGGACGATGTATTGAATCTCGACGCAATTTGAGTGTCCCATCGTCATTAGGAGGCCCTAAACGTTACAATTAACTATCATTTTTGCGTCGGATTCGAAAATCTAAACTCACAGGGGAACGACCATAAGGTGCCCGAGGTAGCAATAGACCCTTGGAGACAAGTCGGTTGGAGGACGATGTATTGAATCTCGACGCAATTTGAGTGTCCCATCGTCATTAGTAGGCCCTGAACGTTACAATTAACTATCATTTATGCGTCGGATTCGAAAATCTACTCACAGGAGAAGTTCATACGGTGCTCGAGACAGCAATATCCCCTTGGAGACAAGTCCGCTGGAGACCGATGTATTGAATCTCGACGCAATTTGAGAGTTCCATCGGCATTAGGAGGCCCTGAACGTTATAATTAACTATCATTTTTGCGTCGGATTCGAAAATCTAGACTTACAAGAGAACGACCATAAGGTGCCCGAGGCAGCATTAGACCCTTGGAGACAAGTCGGCTGGAGGACGATGTATTGAATCTCGACGCTATTTGAGAGTTCCATCGGCATTAGGAGGCCCTGAACGTTACAATTAAATATCATTTTTGCGTCGGATTCGATAATCTAAACTCACAGGAGTACGACCATAAGGTGCCCGAGGCAGCAACAGACCCTTGGAGACTAGTTGGCTGGAGGTCGATGTATTGAATCTCGACGCAATTTGAGTGTTCCATCGTCATTACAAGGCCCTAAACGTTACAATTAATTATCATTTTTGCGTCGGATTCGATAATCTAAACTCACAGGAGAACGACCATAAGGTGCCCGAGGCAGCAACAGACCCTTGGAGACAAGTCGGCTGCAGGCCGATGTATTGAATCTCGACGCAATTTGAGTGTTCCATCGTCATTACAAGGCCCTGAACGTTACAATTAACTATCATTTTTGCGTCGGATTCGAAAATCTAGACTCACAGGAGAACGACCATAAGGTGCCCGAGGCAGCAACAGACCCTTGGAGACAAGTCGGCTGGAGGACGATGTATTGAATCTCGACGCAATTTGAGTGTTCCATCGTCATTACAAGGCCCTGAACGTTACAATTAACTATCATTTTTGCGTCGGATTCGAAAATCTAGACTCACAGGAGAACGACCATAAGGTGCCCGAGGTAGCAATAGACCCTTGGAGACAAGTCGGCTGGAGGACGATGTATTGGATCGCGACGCAATTTGAGTCTTCTATCGTCATTAGGAGGCGCTGAACGTTACAATTCACTATCATTTTTGCGTCGGATTCGAAAATCTAGACTCACAGGAGAAGGACCATGTGGTGCCCGAGGCAGCGATATCCCCTTGGAGACAAGTCGGCTGGAGGCCGATGTATTGAATCTCGGCGCAATTTGAGTGTTCCATCGTCATTAAGCGGCCCTGAACGTTACAATTCACTATCATTTTTGCGTCGGATTCGAAAATCTAGACTCAGAGGAGAAGGACCATGTGGTGCCCGAGGCAGCGATATCCCCTTGGAGACAAGTCGTCTGGAGGCCGATGTATTGAATCTCGACGCAATTTGAGTGGCCCATCGTCATTAGGAGGCCCTAAACGTTACAATTAACTATCATTTTTGCGTCGGATTCTAAAATGTTGACTCACAGGGGAACGACCATACGGTGCCCGAGGCAGCAACAGACCCTTGGAGACAAGTCGGTTGGAGGACGATGTATTGAATCTCGACGCAATTTGAGTGTCCCATCGTCATTAGGAGGCCCTAAACGTTACAATTAACTATCATTTTTGCGTCGGATTCGAAAATCTAAACTCACAGGGGAACGACCATAAGGTGCCCGAGGTAGCAATAGACCCTTGGAGACAAGTCGGTTGGAGGACGATGTATTGAATCTCGACGCAATTTGAGTGTCCCATCGTCATTAGAAGGCCCTGAACGTTACAATTAACTATCATTTATGCGTCGGATTCGAAAATCTACTCACAGGAGAAGTTCATACGGTGCTCGAGACAGCAATATCCCCTTGGAGACAGGTACGCTGGAGACCGATGTATTGAATCTCGACGCAATTTGAGAGTTCCATCGGCATTAGGAGGCCCTGAACGTTACAATTAACTATCATTTTTGCGTCGGATTCGAAAATCTAGACTTACAAGAGAACGACCATAAGGTGCCCGAGGCAGCATTAGACCCTTGGAGACAAGTCGGCTGGAGGACGATGTATTGAATCTCGACGCTATTTAAGAGTTCCATCGGCATTAGGAGGCCCTGAACGTTACAATTAACTATCATTTTTGCGTCGGATTCGATAATCTAAACTCACAGGAGAACGACCATAAGGTGCCCGAGGCAGCAACAGACCCTTGGAGACAAGTTGGCTGGAGGTCGATGTATTGAATCTCGACGCAATTTGAGTGTTCCATCGTCATTACAAGGCCCTAAACGTTACAATTAATTATCATTTTTGCGTTGGCTTCGATAATCTAAACTCACAGGAGAACGACCATAAGGTGCCCGAGGCAGCAACAGACACTTGGAGACAAGTCGGCTGCAGGCCGATGTATTGAATCTCGACGCAATTTGAGTGTTCCATCGTCATTACAAGGCCCTGAACGTTACAATTAACTATCATTTTTGCGTCGGATTCGAAAATCTAGGCTCACAGGAGAACGACCATAAGGTGCTCGAGGCAGCAACAGACCCTTGAAGACAAGTCGGCTGGAGGACGATGTATTGAATCTCGACGCAATTTGAGTGTTCCATCGTCATTACAAGGCCCTGAACGTTACAATTAACTATCATTTTTGCGTCGGATTCGAAAATCTAGACTCACAGGAGAACGACCATAAGGTGCCCGAGGTAGCAATAGACCCTTGGAGACAAGTCGGCTGGAGGACGATGTATTGGATAGCGACGCAATTTGAGTCTTCTATCGTCATTAGGAGGCGCTGAACGTTACAATTCACTATCATTTTTGCGTCGGATTCGAAAATCTAGACTCACAGGAGAAGGACAATGTGGTGCCCGAGGCAGCGATATCCCCTTGGAGACAAGTCGGCTGGAGGCCGATGTATTGAATCTCGACGCAATTTGAGTGTCCCATCGTCATTAGTAGGCCCTGAACGTTACAATTAACTATCATTTATGCGTCGGATTCGAAAATCTACTCACAGGAGAAGTTCATACGGTGCTCGAGACAGCAATATCCCCTTGGAGACAAGTCCGCTGGAGACCGATGTATTGAATCTCGACGCAATTTGAGAGTTCCATCGGCATTAGGAGGCCCTGAACGTTATAATTAACTATCATTTTTGCGTCGGATTCGAAAATCTAGACTTACAAGAGAACGACCATAAGGTGCCCGAGGCAGCATTAGACCCTTGGAGACAAGTCGGCTGGAGGACGATGTATTGAATCTCGACGCTATTTGAGAGTTCCATCGGCATTAGGAGGCCCTGAACGTTACAATTAAATATCATTTTTGCGTCGGATTCGATAATCTAAACTCACAGGAGAACGACCATAAGGTGCCCGAGGCAGCAACAGACCCTTGGAGACAAGTTGGCTGGAGGTCGATGTATTGAATGTCGACGCAATTTGAGTGTTCCATCGTCATTACAAGGCCCTAAACGTTACAATTAATTATCATTTTTGCGTCGGATTCGATAATCTAAACTCACAGGAGAACGACCATAAGGTGCCCGAGGCAGCAACAGACCCTTGGAGACAAGTCGGCTGCAGGCCGATGTATTGAATCTCGACGCAATTTGAGTGTTCCATCGTCATTACAAGGCCCTGAACGTTACAATTAACTATCATTTTTGCGTCGGATTCGAAAATCTAGACTCACAGGAGAACGACCATAAGGTGCCCGAGGTAGCAATAGACCCTTGGAGACAAGTCGGCTGGAGGACGATGTATTGGATCGCGACGCAATTTGAGTCTTCTATCGTCATTAGGAGGCGCTGAACGTTACAATTCACTATCATTTTTGCGTCGGATTCGAAAATCTAGACTCACAGGAGAAGGACCATGTGGTGCCCGAGGCAGCGATATCCCCTTGGAGACAAGTCGGCTGGAGGCCGATGTATTGAATCTCGGCGCAATTTGAGTGTTCCATCGTCATTAAGCGGCCCTGAACGTTACAATTCACTATCATTTTTGCGTCGGATTCGAAAATCTAGACTCAGAGGAGAAGGACCATGTGGTGCCCGAGGCAGCGATATCCCCTTGGAGACAAGTCGTCTGGAGGCCGATGTATTGAATCTCGACGCTATTTGAATGTTCCATCGTCATTAGAAGGCCCTGAACGTTACAATTCACTATCATTTTATTGTCGGATTCGAAAATCTAGACTCGCAGGAGAAGGATCATATTGTGCCCGAGACAGCAATATCCCCTTGGAGACAAGTCGGCTGGAGGACGATGTATTGAATCTCGACGCAATTTGAGTCTTCTATCGTCATTAGGAGGCGCTGAACGTTACAATTCACTATCATTTTTGCGTCGGATTCGAAAATCTAGACTCACAGGAGAAGGATCATATTGTGCCCGAGACAGCAATATCCCCTTGGAGACAAGTCGGCTGGAGGACGATGTATAGAATATCGACGCAATTTGAGTGTTCCATCGTCATTAGGAGGCCCTAAACGTTACAATTAACTATCATTTTTGCGTCGGATTCGATAATCTAAACTCACAGGAGAACGACCATATGGTGCCCGAGGCAGCATTAGACCCTTGGAGACAAGTCGGCTGGAGGACGATGTATTGAATCTCGACGCAATTTGAGTGTTCCATCGTCATTACAAGGCCCGAAACGTTACAATTAACTATCATATTTGCTTCGGATTCGATAATCTAAACTCACAGGAGAACGACCATAAGGTGCCCGAGGCAGCAACAGACCCTTGGAGACAAGTCGGCTGCAGGCCGATGTATTGAATCTCGACGCAATTTGAGTGTTCCATCGTCATTACAAGGCCCTGAACGTTACAATTCACTATCATTTTAGCGTCGGATTCGAAAATCTAGACTCGCAGGAGAAGGATCATATTGTGCCCGAGACAGCAATATCCCCTTGGAGACAAGTCGGCTGGAGTACGATGTATTGAATCTCGACGCAATTTGAGTGGCCCATCGTCATTAGGAGGCCCTAAACGTTACAATTAACTATCATTTTTGCGTCGGAATCTAAAATGTTGACTCACAGGGGAACGACCATACGGTGCCCGAGGCAGCAACAGACCCTTGGAGACAAGTCGGTTGGAGGACGATGTATTGAATCTCGACGCAATTTGAGTGTCCCATCGTCATTAGGAGGCCCTAAACGTTACAATTAACTATCATTTTCGCGTCGGATTCGAAAATCTAAACTCACAGGGGAACGACCATAAGGTGCCCGAGGTAGCAATAGACCCTTGGAGACAAGTCGGTTGGAGGACGATGTATTGAATCTCGACGCAATTTGAGTGTTCCATCGTCATTACAAGGCCCTGAACGTTACAATTAACTATCATTTTTGCGTCGGATTCGAAAATCTAGGCTCACAGGAGAACGACCATAAGGTGCTCGAGGCAGCAACAGACCCTTGAAGACAAGTCGGCTGGAGGACGATGTATTGAATCTCGACGCAATTTGAGTGTTCCATCGTCATTACAAGGCCCTGAACGTTACAATTAACTATCATTTTTGCGTCGGATTCGAAAATCTAGACTCACAGGAGAACGACCATAAGGTGCCCGAGGTAGCAATAGACCCTTGGAGACAAGTCGGCTGGAGGACGATGTATTGGATCGCGACGCAATTTGAGTCTTCTATCGTCATTAGGAGGCGCTGAACGTTACAATTCACTATCATTTTTGCGTCGGATTCGAAAATCTAGACTCACAGGAGAAGGACAATGTGGTGCCCGAGGCAGCGATATCCCCTTGGAGACAAGTCGGCTGGAGCCCGATGTATTGAATCTCGACGCAATTTGAGTGTCCCATCGTCATTAGTAGGCCCTGAACGTTACAATTAACTATCATTTATGCGTCGGATTCGAAAATCTACTCACAGGAGAAGTTCATACGGTGCTCGAGACAGCAATATCCCCTTGGAGACAAGTCCGCTGGAGACCGATGTATTGAATCTCGACGCAATTTGAGAGTTCCATCGGCATTAGGAGGCCCTGAACGTTATAATTAACTATCATTTTTGCGTCGGATTCGAAAATCTAGACTTACAAGAGAACGACCATAAGGTGCCCGAGGCAGCATTAGACCCTTGGAGACAAGTCGGCTGGAGGACGATGTATTGAATCTCGACGCTATTTGAGAGTTCCATCGGCATTAGGAGGCCCTGAACGTTACAATTAAATATCATTTTTGCGTCGGATTCGATAATCTAAACTCACAGGAGAACGACCATAAGGTGCCCGAGGCAGCAACAGACCCTTGGAGACAAGTTGGCTGGAGGTCGATGTATTGAATCTCGACGCAATTTGAGTGTCCCATCGTCATTAGGAGGCCCTAAACGTTACAATTAACTATCATTTTTGCGTCGGATTCGAAAATCTAAACTCACAGGGGAACGACCATAAGGTGCCCGAGGTAGCAATAGACCCTTGGAGACAAGTCGGTTGGAGGACGATGTATTGAATCTCGACGCAATTTGAGTGTTCCATCGTCATTACAAGGCCCTGAACGTTACAATTAACTATCATTTTTGCGTCGGATTCGAAAATCTAGGCTCACAGGAGAACGACCATAAGGTGCTCGAGGCAGCAACAGACCCTTGAAGACAAGTCGGCTGGAGGACGATGTATTGAATCTCGACGCAATTTGAGTGTTCCATCGTCATTACAAGGCCCTGAACGTTACAATTAACTATCATTTTTGCGTCGGATTCGAAAATCTAGACTCACAGGAGAACGACCATAAGGTGCCCGAGGTAGCAATAGACCCTTGGAGACAAGTCGGCTGGAGGACGATGTATTGGATCGCGACGCAATTTGAGTCTTCTATCGTCATTAGGAGGCGCTGAACGTTACAATTCACTATCATTTTTGCGTCGGATTCGAAAATCTAGACTCACAGGAGAAGGACAATGTGGTGCCCGAGGCAGCGATATCCCCTTGGAGACAAGTCGGCTGGAGGCCGATGTATTGAATCTCGACGCAATTTGAGTGTCCCATCGTCATTAGTAGGCCCTGAACGTTACAATTAACTATCATTTATGCGTCGGATTCGAAAATCTACTCACAGGAGAAGTTCATACGGTGCTCGAGACAGCAATATCCCCTTGGAGACAAGTCCGCTGGAGACCGATGTATTGAATCTCGACGCAATTTGAGAGTTCCATCGGCATTAGGAGGCCCTGAACGTTATAATTAACTATCATTTTTGCGTCGGATTCGAAAATCTAGACTTACAAGAGAACGACCATAAGGTGCCCGAGGCAGCATTAGACCCTTGGAGACAAGTCGGCTGGAGGACGATGTATTGAATCTCGACGCTATTTGAGAGTTCCATCGGCATTAGGAGGCCCTGAACGTTACAATTAAATATCATTTTTGCGTCGGATTCGATAATCTAAACTCACAGGAGAACGACCATAAGGTGCCCGAGGCAGCAACAGACCCTTGGAGACAAGTTGGCTGGAGGTCGATGTATTGAATCTCGACGCAATTTGAGTGTTCCATCGTCAATTCAAGGCCCTAAACGTTACAATTAATTATCATTTTTGCGTCGGATTCGATAATCTAAACTCACAGGAGAACGACCATAAGGTGCCCGAGGCAGCAACAGACCCTTGGAGACAAGTCGGCTGCAGGCCGATGTACTGAATCTCGACGCAATTTGAGTGTTCCATCGTCATTACAAGGCCCTGAACGTTACAATTAACTATCAGTTTTGCGTCGGATTCGAAAATCTAGACTCACAGGAGAACGACCATAAGGTGCCCGAGGCAGCAACAGACCCTTGGAGACAAGTCGGCTGGAGGACGATGTATTGAATCTCGACGCAATTTGAGTGTTCCATCGTCATTACAAGGCCCTGAACGTTACAATTAACTATCATTTTTGCGTCGGATTCGAAAATCTAGACTCACAGGAGAACGACCATAAGGTGCCCGAGGTAGCAATAGACCCTTGGAGACAAGTCGGCTGGAGGACGATGTATTGGATCGCGACGCAATTTGAGTCTTCTATCGTCATTAGGAGGCGCTGAACGTTACAATTCACTATCATTTTTGCGTCGGATTCGAAAATCTAGACTCACAGGAGAAGGACCATGTGGTGCCCGAGGCAGCGATATCCCCTTGGAGACAAGTCGGCTGGAGGCCGATGTATTGAATCTCGGCGCAATTTGAGTGTTCCATCGTCATTAAGCGGCCCTGAACGTTACAATTCACTATCATTTTTGCGTCGGATTCGAAAATCTAGACTCAGAGGAGAAGGACCATGTGGTGCCCGAGGCAGCGATATCCCCTTGGAGACAAGTCGTCTGGAGGCCGATGTATTGAATCTCGACGCTATTTGAATGTTCCATCGTCATTAGAAGGCCCTGAACGTTACAATTCACTATCATTTTATTGTCGGATTCGAAAATCTAGACTCGCAGGAGAAGGATCATATTGTGCCCGAGACAGCAATATCCCCTTGGAGACAAGTCGGCTGGAGGACGATGTATTGAATCTCGACGCAATTTGAGTCTTCTATCGTCATTAGGAGGCGCTGAACGTTACAATTCACTATCATTTTTGCGTCGGATTCGAAAATCTAGACTCACAGGAGAAGGATCATATTGTGCCCGAGACAGCAATATCCCCTTGGAGACAAGTCGGCTGGAGGACGATGTATAGAATATCGACGCAATTTGAGTGTTCCATCGTCATTAGGAGGCCCTAAACGTTACAATTAACTATCATTTTTGCGTCGGATTCGATAATCTAAACTCACAGGAGAACGACCATAAGGTGCCCGAGGCAGCATTAGACCCTTGGAGACAAGTCGGCTGGAGGACGATGTATTGAATCTCGACGCAATTTGAGTGTTCCATCGTCATTACAAGGCCCGAAACGTTACAATTAACTATCATATTTGCGTCGGATTCGATAATCTAAACTCACAGGAGAACGACCATAAGGTGCCCGAGGCAGCAACAGACCCTTGGAGACAAGTCGGCTGCAGGCCGATGTATTGAATCTCGACGCAATTTGAGTGTTCCATCGTCATTACAAGGCCCTGAACGTTACAATTCACTATCATTTTAGCGTCGGATTCGAAAATCTAGACTCGCAGGAGAAGGATCATATTGTGCCCGAGACAGCAATATCCCCTTGGAGACAAGTCGGCTGGAGTACGATGTATTGAATCTCGACGCAATTTGAGTGGCCCATCGTCATTAGGAGGCCCTAAACGTTACAATTAACTATCATTTTTGCGTCGGATTCTAAAATGTTGACTCACAGGGGAACGACCATACGGTGCCCGAGGCAGCAACAGACCCTTGGAGACAAGTCGGTTGGAGGACGATGTATTGAATCTCGACGCAATTTGAGTGTCCCATCGTCATTAGGAGGCCCTAAACGTTACAATTAACTATCATTTTTGCGTCGGATTCGAAAATCTAAACTCACAGGGGAACGACCATAAGGTGCCCGAGGTAGCAATAGACCCTTGGAGACAAGTCGGTTGGAGGACGATGTATTGAATCTCGACGCAATTTGAGTGTCCCATCGTCATTAGAAGGCCCTGAACGTTACAATTAACTATCATTTATGCGTCGGATTCGAAAATCTACTCACAGGAGAAGTTCATACGGTGCTCGAGACAGCAATATCCCCTTGGAGACAGGTGCGCTGGAGACCGATGTATTGTATCTCGACGCAATTTGAGAGTTCCATCGGCATTAGGAGGCCCTGAACGTTACAATTAACTATCATTTTTGCGTCGGATTCGAAAATCTAGACTCGCAGGAGAAGGATCATATTGTGCCCGAGACAGCAATATCCCCTTGGAGACAAGTCGGCTGGAGGACGATGTATTGAATCTCGACGCAATTTGAGTCTTCTATCGTCATTAGGAGGCGCTGAACGTTACAATTCACTATCATTTTTGCGTCGGATTCGAAAATCTAGACTCTCAGGAGAAGGATCATATTGTGCCCGAGACAGCAATATCCCCTTGGAGACAAGTCGGCTGGAGGACGATGGATTGAATCTCGACGCAATTTGAGTGTCCCACCGTCATTAGGAGGCCCTAAACGTTATAATTAACTATCATTTTTGCGTCGGATTCGAAAATCTAAACTCACAGGGGAACGACCATACGGTGCCCGAGGCAGCTATTGACCCTTGGAGACAAGTCGGTTGGAGGACGATGTATTGAATCTCGACGCAATTTGAGTGTCCCATCGTCATTAGAAGGCCCTGAACGTTACAATTAACTATCATTTATGCGTTGGATTCGAAAATCTACTCACAGGAGAAGTTCATACGGTGCTCGAGACAGCAATATCCCCTTAGAGACAAGTCCGCTGGAGACCGATGTATTGAATCTCGACGCAATTTGAGAGTTCCATCGGCATTAGGAGGCCCTGAACGTTACAATTAACTATCATTTTTGCGTCGGATTCGAAAATCTAGACTTACAAGAGAACGACCATAAGGTGCCCGAGGAAGCATTAGACCCTTGGAGACAAGTCGGCTGGAGGACGATGTATTGAATCTCGACGCAATTTGAGAGTTCTATCGTCATCAGGAGGCGCTGAACGTTACTATTCATTATCATTTTTGCGTCGGATTCGAAAATCTAGACTCACAGGAGAAGGATGATATGGTGCCCGAGGCAGCAACAGACCCTTGGAGACAAGTCGGCTGGAGGCCGATGTATAGAATATCGACGCAATTTGAGTGTTCCATCGTCATTAGGAAGCCCTAAACGTTACAATTAACTATCATTTTTGCGTCGGATTCGATAATCTAAACTCACAGGAGAACGACCATAAGGTGCCCGAGGCAGCATTAGACCCTTGGAGACAAGTCGGCTGGAGGACGATGTATTGAATCTCGACGCAATTTGAGTGTTCCATCGTCATTACAAGGCCCGAAACGTTACAATTAACTATCATATTTGCGTCGGATTCGATAATCTAAACTCACAGGAGAACGACCATAAGGTGCCCGAGGCAGCAACAGACCCTAGGAGACAAGTCGGCTGCCGGCCGATGTATTGAATCTCGACGCAATTTGAGAGTTCCATCGTCATTACAAGGCCCTGAACGTTACAATTAACTATCATTTTTGCGTCGGATTCGAAAATCTAGACTCACAGGAGAACGACCATAAGGTGCCCGAGGCAGCAACAGACCCTTGGAGACAAGTCGGCTGGAGGACGATGTATTGAATCTCGACGCAATTTGAGTGTTCCATCGTCATTACAAGGTCCTGAACGTTACAATTAACTATCATTTTTGCGTCGAATTCGAAAATCTAGACTCACAGGAGAACGACCATAAGGTGCCCGAGGTATCAATAGACCCTTGGAGACAAGTCGGCTGGAGGACGATGTATTGGATCGCGACGCAATTTGAGTCTTCAATCGTCATTAGGAGGCGCTGAACGTTACAATTCACTATCATTTTTGCGTCGGATTCGAAAATCTAGACTCACAGGAGAAGGACCATGTGGTGCCCGAGGCAGCGATATCCCCTTGGAGACAAGTCGGCTGGAGGCCGATGTATTGAATCTCGACGCAATTTGAGTGTTCCATCGTCATTAGAAGGCCCTGAACGTTACAATTCACTTTCATTTTAGCGTCGGATTCGAAAATCTAGACTCGCAAGAGAAGGATCATATTGTGCCCGAGACAGCAATATCCCCTTGGAAACAAGTCGGCTGCAGGACGATGTATTGAATCTCGACGCAATTTAAGTCTTCTATCATCATTAGGAAGCGCTGAACGTTACAATTCACTATCATTTTTGCGTCGGATTCGAAAATGTTGACTCACAGGAGAAGGATCATATTGTGCCCGAGACAGCAATATCCCCTTGGAGACAAGTCGGCTGGAGGACGATGTATTGAATCTCGACGCAATTTGAGTGTCCCATCGTCATTAGGAGGCCCTAAACGTTACAATTAACTATCATTTTTGCGTCGGATTCGAAAATCTAAACTCACAGGGGAACGACCATACGGTGCCCGAAGCAGCTATTGACCCTTGGAGACAAGTCGGTTGGAGGACGATGTATTGAATCTCGACGCAATTTGAGTGTCCCATCGTCATTAGAAGGCCCTGAACGTTACAATTAACTATCATTTATGCGTCGGATTCGAAAATCTACTCACAGGAGAAGTTCATACGGTGCTCGAGACAGCAATATCCCCTTGGAGACAAGTCCGCTGGAGACCGATGTATTGAATCTCGACGCAATTTGAGAGTTCCATCGGCATTAGGAGGCCCTGAACGTTACAATTAACTATCATTTTTGCGTCGGATTCGAAAATCTAGACTTACAAGAGAACGACCATAAGGTGCCCGAGGCAGCATTAGACCCTTGGAGACAAGTCGGCTGGAGGACGATGTATTGAATCTCGACGCTATTTGAGAGTTCCATCGGCATTAGGAGGCCCTGAACGTTACAATTAACTATCATTTTTGCGTCGGATTCGATAATCTAAACTCACAGGAGAACGATCATAAGGTGCCCGGGGCAGCAACAGACCCTTGGAGACAAGTCGGCTGGAGGACGATGTATTGAATCTCGACGCAATTTGAGTGTTCCATCGTCATTACAAGGCCCTAAACGTTACAATTAACTATCATTTTTGCGTCGGATTCGATAATCTAAACTCACAGGAGAACGACCATAAGGTGCCCGAGGCAGCAACAGACCCTTGGAGACAAGTCGGCTGCAGGCCGATGTATTGAATCTCGACGCAATTTGAGTGTTCCATCGTCATTACAAGGCCCTGAACGTTACAATTAACTATCATTTTTGCGTCGGATTCGAAAATCTAGACTCACAGGAGAACGACCATAAGGTGCCCGATGCAGCAACAGACCCTTGGAGACAAGTCGGCTGGAGGACGATGTATTGAATCTCGACGCAATTTGAGTGTTCCATCGTCATTACAAGGCCCTGAACGTTACAATTAACTATCATTTTTGCGTCGGATTCGAAAATCTAGACTCACACGAGAACGACCATAAGGTGCCCGAGGTAGCAATAGACCCTTGGAGACAAGTCGGCTGGAGGACGATGTATTGGATCGCGACGCAATTTGAGTCTTCTATCGTCATTAGGAGGCGCTGAACGAGCAATTCACATTCATTTTTGCGTCGGATTCGAAAATCTAGACTCACAAGAGAACGACCATAAGGTGCCCGAGGCAGCAACAGACCCTTGGAGACAAGTCGGCTGGAGGACGATGTATTGAATCTCGACGCAATTTGAGTGTTCCATCGTCATTACAAGGTCCTGAACGTTACAATTAACTATCATTTTTGCGTCGAATTCGAAAATCTAGACTCACAGGAGAACGACCATAAGGTGCCCGAGGTAGCAATAGACCCTTGGAGACAAGTCGGCTGGAGGACGATGTATTGTATCGCGACGCAATTTGAGTCTTCAATCGTCATTAGGAGGCGCTGAACGTTACAATTCACTATCATTTTTGCGTCGGATTCGAAAATCTAGACTCACAGGAGAAGGACCATGTGGTGCCCGAGGCAGCGATATCCCCTTAGAGACAAGTCGGCTGGAGGCCGATGTATTGAATCTCGACGCAATTTGAGTGTTCCATCGTCATTAGAAGGCCCAGAACGTTACAATTGACTATCATTTTAGCGTCGGATTCGAAAATCTAGACTCGCAAGAGAAGGATCATATTGTGCCCGAGACAGCAATATCCCCTTAGAAACAAGTCGGCTGGAGGACGATGTATTGAATCTCGACGCAATTTAAGTCTTCTATCATCATTAGGAGGCGCTGAACGTTACAATTCACTATCATTTTTGCGTCGGATTCGAAAATCTTGACTCACAGGAGAAGGATCATATTGTGCCCGAGACAGCAATATCCCCTTGGACACAAGTCGGCTGGAGGACGATGTATTGAATCTCGACGCAATTTGAGTGTCCCATCGTCATTAGGAGGCCCTAAACGTTACAATTAACTATCATTTTTGCGTCGGATTCGAAAATCTAAACTCACAGGGGAACGACCATACGGTGCCCGAGGCAGCTATTGACCCTTGGAGACAAGTCGGTTGGAGGACGATGTATTGAATCTCGACGCAATTTGAGTGTCCCATCGTCATTAGAAGGCCCTGAACGTTACAATTAACTATCATTTATGCGTCGGATTCGAAAATCTACTCACAGGAGAAGTTCATACGGTGCTCGAGACAGCAATATCCCCTTGGAGACAAGTCCGCTGGAGACCGATGTATTGAATCTCGACGCAATTTGAGAGTTCCATCGGCATTAGGAGGCCCTGAACGTTACAATTAACTATCATTTTTGCGTCGGATTCGAAAATCTAGACTTACAAGAGAACGACCATAAGGTGCCCGAGGCAGCATTAGACCCTTGGAGACAAGTCGGCTGGAGGACGATGTATTGAATCTCGACGCTATTTGAGAGTTCCATCGGCATTAGGAGGCCCTGAACGTTACAATTAACTATCATTTTTGCGTCGGATTCGATAATCTAAACTCACAGGAGAACGACCATAAGGTGCCCGGGGCAGCAACAGACCCTTGGAGACAAGTCGGCTGGAGGACGATGTATTGAATCTCGACGCAATTTGAGTGTTCCATCGTCATTACAAGGCCCTAAACGTTACAATTAACTATCATTTTTGCGTCGGATTCGATAATCTAAACTCACAGGAGAACGACCATAAGGAGCCCGAGGCAGCAACAGACCCTTGGAGACAAGTCGGCTGCAGGCCGATGTATTGAATCTCGACGCAATTTGAGTGTTCCATCGTCATTACAAGGCCCTGAACGTTACAATTAACTATCATTTTTGCGTCGGATTCGAAAATCTAGACTCACAGGAGAACGACCATAAGGTGCCCGAGGCAGCAACACACCCTTGGAGACAAGTCGGCTGGAGGACGATGTATTGAATCTCGACGCAATATGAGTGTTCCATCGTCATTACAAGGCCCTGAACGTTACAATTAACTATCATTTTTGCGTCGGATTCGAAAATCTAGACTCACAGGAGAACGACCATAAGGTGCCCGAGGTAGCAATAGACCCTTGGAGACAAGTCGGCTGGAGGACGATGTATTGGATCGCGACGCAATTTGAGTCTTCTATCGTCATTAGGAGGCCCTGAACGTTACAATTCACTATCATTTTTGCGTCGGATTCAAAAATCTAGACTCACAGGAGAAGGACCATGTGGTGCCCGAGGCAGCGATATCCTCTTGGAGACAAGTCGGCTGGAGGCCGATGTATTGAATCTCGACGCAATTTGAGTGTTCCATCGTCATTAGAAGGCCCTGAACGTTACAATTCACTATCATTTTAGCGTCGGATTCGAAAATCTAGACTCGCAGGAGAAGGATCATATAGTGCCCGAGACAGCAATATCCCCTTGGAGACAAGTCGGCTGGAGGACGATGTATTGAATCTCCACGCAATTTGAGTCTTCTATCGACATTAGGAGGCGCTGAACGTTACAATTCACTATCATTTTTGCGTCGGATTCGAAAATCTAGACTCACAGGAGAAGGATCATATTGTGCCCGAGACAGCAATATCCCCTTGGAGACAAGTCGGCTGGAGGACGATGTATTGAATCTCGACGCAATTTGAGTGTCCCATCGTCATTAGGAGGCCCTAAACGTTACAATTAACTATCATTTTTGCGTCGGATTCGAAAATCTAAACTCACAGGGGAACGACCATACGGTGCCCGAGGCAGCTATTGACCCTTGGAGACAAGTCGGTTGGAGGACGATGTATTGAATCTCGACGCAATTTGAGTGTCCCATCGTCATTAGAAGGCCCTGAACGTTACAATTAACTATCATTTATGCGTCTGATTCGAAAATCTACTCACAGGAGAAGTTCATACGGTGCTCGAGACAGCAATATCCCCTTGGAGACAAGTCCGCTGGAGACCGATGTATTGAATCTCGACGCAATTTGAGAGTTCCATCGGCATTACAAGGCCCTGAACGTTACAATTAACTATCATTTTTGCGTCGGATTCGAAAATCTAGACTCACAGGAGAACGACCATAAGGTGCCCGAGGCAGCAACAGACCCTTGGAGACAAGTCGGCTGGAGGACGATGTATTGAATCTCGACGCAATTTGAGTGTTCCATCGTCATTACAAGGCCCTGAACGTTACAATTAACTATCATTTTTGCGTCGGATTCGAAAATCTAGACTCACAGGAGAACGACCATAAGGTGCCCGAGGTAGCAATAGACCCTTGGAGACAAGTCGGCTGGAGGACGATGTATTGGATCGCGACGCAATTTGAGTCTTCTATCGTCATTAGGAGGCGCTGAACGTTACAATTCACTATCATTTTTGGGTCGGATTCGATAATCAAGTCTCACAGGAGAAGGACCATGTGGTGCCCGAGGCAGCGATATCCCCTTGGAGACAAGTCGGCTGGAGGCCGATGTATTGAATCTCGACGCAATTTGAGTGTTCCATCGTCATTAGAAGGCCCTGAACGTTACAATTCACTATCATTTTAGAGTCGGATTCTAAAATCTAGACTCGCAGGAGAAGGATCATATTGTGCCCGAGACAGCAATATCCCCTTGGAGACAAGTCAGCTGGAGGACGATGTATTGAATCTCGACGCAATTTGAGTCTTCTATCGTCATTAGGAGGCGCTGAACGTTACAATTCACTATCATTTTTGCGTCGGATTCGAAAATCTAGATTCACAGGAGAAGGATCATATTGTGCCCGAGACAGCAATATCCCCTTGGAGACAAGTCCGCTGGAGACCGATGTATTGAATCTCGACGCAATTTGAGAGTTCCATCGGCATTAGGAGGCCCTGAACGTTACAATTAACTATCATTTTTGCGTCGGATTCGAAAATCTAGACTTACAAGAGAACGACCATAAGGTGCCCGAGGCAGCATTAGACCCTTGGAGACAAGTCGGCTGGAGGACGATGTATTGAATCTCGACGCTATTTGAGAGTTCCATCGGCATTAGGAGGCCCTGAACGTTACAATTAACTATCATTTTCGCGTCGGATTCGATAATCTAAACTCACAGGAGAACGACCATAAGGTGCCCGGGGCAGCAATAGACCCTTGGAGACAAGTCGGCTGGAGGACGATGTATTGAATCTCGACGCAATTTGAGTGTTCCATCGTCATTACAAGGCCCTAAAGTTACAATTAACTATCATTTTTGCGTCTTATTCGATAATCTAAACTCACAGGAGAACGACCATAAGGTGCCCGAGGCAGCAACAGACCCTTGGAGACAAGTCGGCTGCAGGCCGATGTATTGAATCTCGACGCAATTTGAGTGTTCCATCGTCATTACAAGGCCCTGAACGTTACAATTAACTATCATTTTTGCGTCGGATTCGAAAATCTAGACTCACAGGAGAACGACCATAAGGTGCCCGAGGCAGCAACAGACCCTTGGAGACAAGTCGGCTGGAGGACGATGTATTGAATCTCGACGCAATTTGACTGTTCCATCGTCATTACAAGGCCCTGAACGTTACAATTAACTATCATTTTTGCGTCGGATTCGAAAATCTAGACTCACAGGAGAACGACCATAAGGTGCCCGAGGTAGCAATAGACCCTTGGAGACAAGTCGGCTGGAGGACGATGTATTGGATCGCGACGCAATTTGAGTCTTCTATCGTCATTAGGAGGCGCTGAACGTTACAATTCACTATCATTTTTGCGTCGGATTCGAAAATCTAGACTCACAGGAGAAGGACCATGTGGTGCCCGAGGCAGCGATATCCCCTTGGAGACAAGTCGGCTGGAGGCCGATGTATTGAATCTCGACGCAATTAGAGTGTTCCATCGTCATTAGAAGGCCCTGAACGTTACAATTCACTATCATTTTAGCGTCGGATTCGAAAATCTAGACTCGCAGGAGAAGGATCATATTGTCCCCGAGACAGCAATATCCCCTTGGAGACAAGTCGGCTGGAGGACGATGTATTGAATCTCCACGCAATTTGAGTCTTCTATCGTCATTAGGAGGCGCTGAACGTTACAATTCACTATCATTTTTGCGTCGGATTCGAAAATCTAGACTCACAGGAGAAGGATCATATTGTGCCCGAGACAGCAATGTCCTCTTGGAGACAAGTCGGCTGGAGGACGATGTATTGAATCTCGACGCAATTTGAGTGTCCCATCGTCATTAGGAGGCCCTAAACGTTGCAATTAACTATCATTTTTGCGTCGGATTCGAAAATCTAAACTCACAGGGGAACGACCATACGGTGCCCGAGGCAGCTATTGACCCTTGGAGACAAGTAGGTTGGAGGACGATGTATTGAATCTCGACGCAATTTGAGTGTCCCATCGTCATTAGAAGGCCCTGAACGTTACAATTAACTATCATTTATGCGTCTGATTCGAAAATCTACTCACAGGAGAAGTTCATACGGTGCTCGAGACAGCAATATCCCCTTGGAGACAAGTCCGCTGGAGACCGATGTATTGAATCTCGACGCAATTTGAGAGTTCCATCGGCATTACAAGGCCCTGAACGTTACAATTAACTATCATTTTTGCGTCGGATTCGAAAATCTAGACTCACAGGAGAACGACCATAAGGTGCCCGAGGCAGCAACGGAGACAAGTCGGCTGGAGGACGATGTATTGAATCTCGACGCAATTTGAGTGTTCCATCGTCATTACAAGGCCCTGAACGTTACAATTAACTATCATTTTTGCGTCGGATTCGAAAATCTAGACTCACAGGAGAACGACCATAAGGTGCCCGAGGTAGCAATAGACCCTTGGAGACAAGTCGGCTGGAGGACGATGTATTGGATCGCGACGCAATTTGAGTCTTCTATCGTCATTAGGAGGCGCTGAACGTTACAATTCACTATCATTTTTGCGTCGGATTCGAAAATCTTGACTCACAGGAGAAGGACCATGTGGTGCCCGAGGCAGCGATATCCCCTTGGAGACAAGTCGGCTGGAGGCCGATGTATTGAATCTCGACGCAATTTGAGTGTTCCATCGTCATTAGAAGGCCCTGAACGTTACAATTCACTATCATTTTAGAGTCGGATTCGAAAATCTAGACTCGCAGGAGAAGGATCATATTGTGCCCGAGACAGCAATATCCCCTTGGAGACAAGTCGGCTGGAGGACGATGTATTGAATCTCGACGCAATTTGAGTCTTCTATCGTCATTAGGAGGCGCTGAACGTTACAATTCACTATCATTTTTGCGTCGGATTCGAAAATCTAGACTCACAAGAGAAGGATCATATTGTGCCTGAGACAGCAATATCCCCTTGGATACAAGTCGGCTGGAGGACGATGTATTGAATCTCGACGCAATTTGAGTGTCCCATCGTCATTAGGAGGCCCTAAACGTTACAATTAACTATCATTTTTGCGTCGGATTCGAAAATCTAAACTCACAGAGGAACGACCATACGGTGCCCGAGGCAGCTATTGACCCTTGGAGACAAGTCGGTTGGAGGACGATGTATTGAATCTCGACGCAATTTGAGTGTTCCATCGTTATTACAAGGCCCTGAACGTTACAATTAACTATCATTTTAGCGTCGGATTCGAAAATCTACTCACAGGAGAAGTTCATACGGTGCTCGAGGCAGCAATAGACCTTTGGAGACAAGTCGGCTGGAAACCGATGTATTCATTCTTCACGCAAATTGAGTGTTCCATCGTCATTAGGAGGCCTTGAACGTTACAATTAACAATCGGATTCGAAAATCTACTCACAGGAGAAGTTCATACGGTGCTCGAGACAGCAATATCCCCTTGGAGACAAGTCCGCTGGAGACCGATGTATTGAATCTCGACGCAATTTGAGTGTCCCATCGTCATTAGGAGGCCCTAAACGTTACAATTAACTATCATTTTTGCGTCGGATTCGAAAATCTAGACTTACAAGAGAACGACCATAAGGTGCCCGAGGCAGCATTAGACCCTTGGAGACAAGTCGGCTGGAGGACGATGTATTGAATCTCGACGCAATTTGAGTGTTCCATCGTCATTAAGAGGCCCTCAGCATTACATTTAACTATCAGTTTTGCGTCGGATACTAAAATGTTGACTCACAGGAGACGGATCATATGGTGCACGAGACTGCAATTTCCCCTTGGATACAAGTCGACTGGAGGTCGATGTATTGAATCTCGACGCAATTTGAGAGTTCCATCGTCATTAGGAGGCCCTGAACGTTACAATTAACTATCATTTTTGCGTCGGATTCGAAAATCTAGACTTACAAGAGAACGACCATAAGGTGCCCGAGGCAGCATTAGACCCTTGGAGACAAGTCGGCTGGAGGACGATGTATTGAATCTCGACGCAATTTGAGTGTTCCATCGGCATTAGGAGGCCCTGAACGTTACAATTAACTATCATTTTTGCGTCGGATTCGAAAATCTAGACTCACAGGAGAACGACCATAAGGTGCCCGAGGCAGCAATAGACCCTTGGAGACAAGTCGGCTGGAGGACGATGTATTGGATCGCGACGCAATTTGAGTCTTCTATCGTCATTAGGAGGCGCTGAACGTTACAATTAACTATCATTTTTGCGTCGGATTCGAAAATCTAGACTTACAACAGAACGACCATACAGTGCCAGTGGCAGCATTAGACCCTTGGAGACAAGTCGGCTGGAGGACGATGTATTGGATCGCGCCGCAATTTGAGTGTTCCATCGTCATTAGGAGGCCCTGAATGTTACAATTAACTATCAGTTTTTCGTCGGATTCGAAAATCTAGACTCACAGCAGACGAACCATTTGGTGCCCGAGGCAGCAATATCCCCTTGGAGACAAATCGGCTGGAGGACGATGTATTGAATCTCGACGCAATTTGAGTCTTCTATCGTCATTAGGAGGCGCTGAACGTAACAATTCACTATCATTTTTGCGTCGGATTCGAAAATCTAGACTCACAGGAGAAGGATCATATTGTGCCCGAGACAGCAATATCCCCTTGGAGACAAGTCGGCTGGAGGACGATGTATTGAATCTCGACGCAATTTTAATGTCCCATCGTCATTAGGAGGCCCTAAACGTTACAATTAACTATCAGTTTTGCGTCGGATTCGATAATCTAAACTCACAGGAGAACGACCATAAGGTGCCCGAGGCAGCATTAGACCCTTGGAGACAAGTCGGCTGGAGGACGATGTATTGAATCTTGACGCAATTTGAGTGTCCCATCGTCATTACAAGGCCCTGAACGTTACAATTAACTATCATTTTTGCGTCGGATTCGAATATCTAGACTCACAGGAGAACGTCCATAAGGTGCCCGAGGCAGCAATAGACCCTTGGAGACAAGTCGGCTGGAGGCCGATGTATTGAATCTCGACGCAATTTGAGTGTTCCATCGGCATTAGGAGGCCCTGAACGTTACAATTAACTATCATTTTTGCGTCGGATTCGATAATCTAAACTCATAGGAGAACGACCATAAGGTGCCCGAGGCAGCAATAGACCCTTGGAGACAAGTCGGCTGGAGGCCGATGTATTGAATCTCGACGCAATTTGAGTGTTCCATCGTCATTACAAGGCCCTGAACGTTACAATTAACTATCATTTTTGCGTCGGATTCGTAAATCTAGACTCACAGGAGAAGCATCATATTGAGCCCGAGACAGCAATATCCCCTTGGAGACAAGTCGGCTGGACGACGATGTATTGAATCTCGACGCAATTTGAGTGTCCCATCGTCATTAGGAGGCCCTAGACGATACAATTAACTATCATTTTTGCGTCGGATTCGATAATCTAAACTCACAGGAGAACGACCGTAAGGTGCCCGCGGCAGCAACAGACCCTTGGAGACAAGTCAGCTGGAGGCCGATGTATTGAATCTCGACGCAATTTGAGTGTTCCATCGTCATTACAAGGCCCTGAACGTTACAATTAACTATCATTTTTGCGTCGGATTTGAAAATCTAGACTCACAGGAGAACGACCATAGGGTGCCCGAGGCAGCAATAGACCCTTGGAGACAAGTCGGCTGGAGGACGATGTATTGAATCTCGACGCAATTTGAGTCTTCTATCGTCAGTAGGAGGCGCTGAACGTTACAATTCACTATCATTTTTGCGTCGGATTCGAAAATCTAGACTCACAGGAGAAGGATCATATGGTGCCCGAGACAGCAATATCCCCTTGGAGACAAGTCCGCTGGAGGCCGACGTATTGAATCTCGACGCAATTTGAGTCTTCTATCGTCATTAGGAGGCGCTGAACGTTACAATTCACTATCATTTTTGCGTCGGATTCGAAAATCTAGACTCACAGGAGAAGGATCATATTGTGCCAGAGACAGCAATATCCCCTTGGAGACAAGTCGGCTGGAGGACGATATATTGAATCTCGACGCAATTTGAGTCTTCTATCGTCATTAGGAGGCGCTGAACGTTACAATTCCTATCATTTTTGCGTCGGATTCGAAAATCTAAACTCACAGAGGAACGACCATACGGTGCCCGAGGCAGCTATTGACGCTTGGAGACAAGTCGGTTGGAGGACGATGTATTGAATCTCGACGCAATTTGAGTGTCCCATCGTCATTAGAAGGCCCTGAACGTTACAATTAACTATCATTTATTCGTCGGATTCGAAAATCTCATCACAGGAGAACGACCATAAGGTGCCCGAGGCAGCAACAGACCCTTGGAGACAAGTCGGCTGGAGGACGATGTATTGAATCTCGACGCAATTTGAGTGTTCCATCGTCATTACAAGGCCCTGAACGTTACAATTAACTATCATTTTAGCGTCGGATTCGAAAATCTACTCACAGGAGAAGTTCGTACGGTGCTCGAGACAGCAATATACCCCTTGGAGACAAATCGACTGGAGGCCGATGTATTGAATAGCGACGCAATTTGAGTGTTCCATCGTCATTACAAGGCCCTGAACGTTACAATTAACTATAATTTTTGCGTCGGATTCTAAAATGTTGACTCACAGGGGAACGACCATACGGTGCCCGAGGCATCAATAGACCCTTGGAGACAAGTCGGCTGGAGGCCGATGTATTGAATCTCGACGCAATTTGAGAGTTCTATCCTCATCAGGAGGCGCTGAACGTTACTATTCACTATCATTTTTGCGTCGGATTCGAAAATCTAGACTCACAGGAGAAGGATCATATGGTGCCCGAGACAGCAATATCCCCTTGGAGACAAGTCCGCTGGAGGCCGACGTATTGAATCTCGACGCAATTGAGTGTCCCATCGTCATTAGAAGGCCCTGATCGTTACAATTAACTATCATTTATGCGTCGGATTCGAAAATCTACTCACAAGGGAAGTTCATACGGTGCTCGAGACAGCAATATCCCCTTGGAGACAAGTCCGCTGGAGGCCGATGTATTGAATCTCGACGCAATTTGAGAGTTCCATCGGCATTAGGAGTCCCTGAACGTTACAATTAACTATCATTTATGCGTCGGATTCGAAAATCTACTCACAGGAGAAGTTCATACGGTGCTCGAGGCAGCAATAGACCTTTGGAGACAAGTCGGCTGGAAACCGATGTATTCATTCTTCACGCAAATTGAGTGTTCCATCGTCATTAGGAGGCCTAGAACGTTACAATTAACAATCGGATTCGAAAATCTACTCACAGGAGAAGTTCATACGGTGCTCGAGACAGCAATATCCCCTGGAGACAAGTCCGCTGGAGACCGATGTATTGAATCTCGACGCAATTTGAGTGTCCCATCGTCATTAGGAGGCCCTAAACGTTACAATTAACTATCATTTTTGCGTCGGATTCGATAATCTAAACTCACAGGAGAACGACCATAAGGTGCCCGAGGCAGCGATATCCCCTTGGAGACAAGTCGGCTGGAGGCCGATGTATTGAATCTCGACGCAATTTGAGTGTTCCATCGCCAATAGGAGGCCCTGAACGTTACAATTAACTATGAGTTTTGCGTCGGATTCGAAAATCTAGACTCACAGGAGACGGACCACATGGAGCCCGAGGCAGCAATATCCCCATGTAGACAAGTCGGCTGGAGGAAGATGAATTGACTCTCGACGCAATTTGAGTGTCCCATCGTCATTACAAGGCCCTGAACGTTACAATTAACTATCATTTTTGCGTCAGATTCGAAAATCTAGACTCACAGGAGAACGACCATAAGGTGCCCGAGGCAGCAATAGACCCTTGGAGACAAGTCGGCTGGAGGCCGATGTATTGAATCTCGACGCAATTTGAGTGTTCCATCGGCATTAGGAGGCCCTGAACGTTACAATTAACTATCATTTTTGCGTCGGATTCGATAATCTAGACACACAGGAGAACGACCATAAGGTGCCCGAGGCAGCAATAGACCCTTGGAGACAAGTCGGCTGGAGGCCGATGTATTGAATTTCGACGCAATTTGAGTGTTCCATCGGCATTAGGAGGCCCTGAACGTTACAATTAACTATCATTTTTGCGTCGGATTCGATAATCTAAACTCACAGGAGAACGACCATAAGCTGTCCGAGGCAGCTATTGACCCCTGGAGACAAGTCGGCTGGAGGCCGATGTATTGAATCTCGTCGCAATTTGAGTGTTCCATCGTCATTACAAGGCCCTGAACGTTACAATTAACTATCATTTTTGCGTCAAATTCGAAAATCTAGACTTACAAGAGAACGATTATAAAGTGCCCGAGGCAGCATTAGACCCTTGGAGACAAGTCGGCTGGAGGACGATGTATTGGATCGCGACGCAATTTGAGTGTTCCATCGTCATTAGGAGGCCCTGAATGTTACAATTAACTTTCAGTTTTTCGTCGGATTCGAAAATCTAGACTCACAGCAGACGAACCATTTGGTGCCCGAGGCAGCAATATCCCCTTGGAGACAAATCGGCTGGAGTACGATGTATTGAATCTCGAAGCAATTTGAGTCTTCTATCGTCATTAGGAGGATCTGAACGTTACAATTCACTATCATTTTTGCGTCGGATTCGTAAATCTAGACTCACAGGAGAAGGATCATATTGTGCCCGAGACAGCAATATCCCCTTGGAGACAAGTCGGCTGGAGGACGATGGATTGAATCTCGACGCAATTTGAGTGTTCCATCGTCATTACAAGGCCCTGAACGTTACAATTAACTATCATTTTTGCGTCGGACTTGAAAATCTAGACTCACAGGAGAACGACCATAAGGTGCCCGAGGCAGCAATAGACCCTTGGAGACAAGTCGGCTGGAGGACGATGTATTGAATCTCGACGCAATTTGAGTCTTCTATCGTCATTAGGATGCGCTGAACGTTACAATTCACTATCATTTTTGCGTCGGATTCGAAAATCTAGACTCACAGGAGAAGGATCATATGGTGCCCGAGACAGCAATATCCCCTTGGAGACAAGTCCGCTGGAGGCCGACGTATTGAATCTCGACGCATTTTGAGTGTCCCATCGTCATTAGAAGGCCCTGATCGTTACAATTAACTTTCATTTATGCGTCGGATTCGAAAATCTACTCACAAGAGATGTTCATACGGTGCTCGAGACAGCAATATCCCCTTGGAGACAAGTCCGCTGGAGGCCGATGTATTGAATCTCGACGCAATTTGAGAGTTCCATCGGCATTAGGAGGCCCCGAACGTTACAATTAACTATCATTTTTGCGTCGGATTCGAAAATCTAGACTTACAAGAGAACGACCATAAGGTGCCCGAGGCAGCATTAGACCCTTGGAGACAAGTCGGCTGGAGGACGATGTATTGAATCTCGACGCAATTTGAGTGTCCCATCGTCATTACAGGGCCCTAAACGTTACAATTAACTATCATTTTTGCGTCGGATTCGATAATCTAAACTCACAGGAGAAGGATCATATGGTGCACGAGACTGCAATATCCCCTTGGATACAAGTCGACTGCAGGTCGATGTATTGACTCTCGACGCAATTTGAGTGTTCCATCGTCTTTAGGAGTCGCTGAACGTTACAATTAACTATCATTTATGCGTCGGATTCGAAAATCTACTCACAGGAGAAGTTCATACGGTGCTCGAGGCAGCAATAGACCTTTGGAGACAAGTCGGCTGGAAACCGATGTATTCATTCTTCAGGCAAATTGAGTGTTCCATCGTCATTAGGAGGCCTTGAACGTTACAATTAACAATCGGATTCGAAAATCTACTCACAGGAGAAGTTCATACGGTGCTCGAGACAGCAATATCCCCTTGGAGACAAGTCCGCTGGAGACTGATGTATTGAATCTCGACGCAATTTGAGTGTTCCATCGGCATTAGGAGGCCCTGAACGTTACAATTAACTATCATTTTTGCGGCGGATTCGATAATCTAAACTCATAGGAGAACGACCATAAGGTGCCCGAGGCAGCAATAGACCCTTGGAGACAAGTCGGCTGGAGGCCGATGTATTGACTCTCGACGCAATTTGAGTGTTCCATCGTCATTACAAGGCCCTGAACGTTACAATTAACTATCATTTTTGCGTCGGTATCGAAAATCTAGACTCACAGGAGAACGACCATAAGGTGCCCGAGGCAGCAATAGACCCTTGGAGACAAGTCGGCTGGAGACCGATGTATTGAATTTCGACGCAATTTGAGTGTTCCATCGGCATTAGGAGGCCCTGAACGTTACAATTAACTATCATTTTTGCGTCGGATTCGATAATCTAAACTCACAGGAGAACGACCATAAGCTGTCCGAGGCAGCTATTGACCCTTGGAGACAAGTCGGCTGGAGGGCGATGTATTGAATCTCGTCGCAATTTGAGTGTTCCATCGTCATTATCAGGCCCTGAACGTTACAATTAACTATCATTTTTGCGACAAATTCGAAAATCTAGACTCCCAGGAGAAAGACCATAAGGTGCCCGAGGCAGCAATAGACTCTTGGAGACAAGTCGGCTGGAGGACGATGTATTGGATCGCGACGCAATTTGAGTCTTCTATCGTCACTAGGTGGCGCTGAACGTTACAATTAACTATCAGTTTTTCGTCGGATTCGAAAATCAAGACTCACAGCAGACGAATCATTTGGTGCCCGAGGCAGCAATATCCCCTTGGAGACAAATCGGCTGGAGGACGATGTATTGAATCTCGACGCAATTTGAGTCTTCTATCGTCATTAGGAGGATCTGAACGTTACAATTCACTATCATTTTTGCGTCGGATTCGTAAATCTAGACTCACAGGAGAAGGATCATATTGTGCCCGAGACAGCAATATCCCCTTGGAGACAAGTCGGCTGGAGGACGATGTATTGAATCTCGACGCAATTTGAGTGTCCCATCGTCATTAGGGGGCCCTAGACGATACAATTAACTATCATTTTTGCGTCGGATTCGATAATCTAAACTCACAGGAGAACGACCGTAAGGTGCCCGCGGCAGCAACAGACCCTTGGAGACAAGTCGGCTGGAGGCCGATGTATTGAATCTCGACGCAATTTGAGTGTTCCATCGTCATTACAAGGCCCTGAACGTTACAATTAACTATCATTTTTGCTTCGGATTTGAAAATCTAGACTCACAGGAGAACGACCATAAGGTGCCCGAGGCAGCAATAGACCCTTGGAGACAAGTCGGCTGGAGGACGATGTATTGAATCTCGACGCAATTTGAGTGTCCCATCGTCATTAGGAGGCCCTAAACGTTACAATTAACTATCATTTTTGCGTCGGATTCGAAAATCTAAACTCACAGAGGAACGACCATACGGTGCCCGAGGCAGCTATTGACGCTTGGAGACAAGTCGGTTGGAGGACGATGTATTGAATCTTGACGCAATTTGAGTGTTCCATCGTCATTACAAGGCCCTGAACGTTACAGTTAACTATCATTTTAGCGTCGGATTCGAAAATCTACTCACAGGAGAAGTTCATACGGTGCTCGAGACAGCAATATACCCCTTGGAGACAAATCGACTGGAGGCCGATGTATTGAATAGCGACGCAATTTGAGTGTTCCATCGTCATTACAAGGCCCTGAACGTTAAAATTAACTATCATTTTTGCGTCGGATTCGAAAATCTAGACTCACAGGAGAACGACCATAAGGTGCCCGAGGCAGCAATAGACCCTTGGAGACAAGTCGGCTGGAGGCCGATGTATTGAATTTCGACGCAATTTGAGTGTTCCATCGGCATTAGGAGGCCCTGAACGTTACAATTAACTATCATTTTTGCGTCGGATTCGATAATCTAAACTCACAGGAGAACGACCATAAGCTGTCCGAGGCAGCTATTGACCCTTGGAGACAAGTCGGCTGGAGGCCGATGTATTGAATCTCGTCGCAATTTGAGTGTTCCATCGTCATTACAAGGCCCTGAACGTTACAATTAACTATCATTTTTGCGTCAAATTCGAAAATCTAGACTTACAAGAGAACGATTATAAAGTGCCCGAGGCAGCATTAGACCCTTGGAGACAAGTCGGCTGGAGGACGATGTATTGGATCGCGACGCAATTTGAGTGTTCCATCGTCATTAGGAGGCCCTGAATGTTACTATTAACTATCAGTTTTCCGTCGGATTCGAAAATCTAGACTCACAGCAGACGAACCATTTGGTGCCCGAGGCAGCAATATCCCCTTGGAGACAAATCGGCTGGAGGACGATGTATTGAATCTCGACGCAATTTGAGTCTTCTATCGTCATTAGGAGGATCTGAACGTTACAATTCACTATCATTTTTGCGTCGGATTCGTAAATCTAGACTCACAGGAGAAGGATCTTATTGTGCCCGAGACAGCAATATCCCCTTGGAGACAAGTCGGCTGGAGGACGATGTATTGAATCTCGACGCAATTTGAGTGTTCCATCGTCATTACAAGGCCCTGAACGTTACAATTAACTATCATTTTTGCGTCGGATTTGAAAATCTAGACTCACAGGAGAACGACCATAAGGTGCCCGAGGCAGCAATAGACCCTTGGAGACAAGTCGGCTGGAGGACGATGTATTGAATCTCGACGCAATTTGAGTCTTCTATCGTCATTAGGAGGCGCTGAACGTTACAATTCACTATCATTTTTGCGTCGGATTCGAAAATCTAGACTCACAGGAGAAGGATCATATGGTGCCCGAGACAGCAATATCCCCTTGGAGACAAGTCCGCTGGAGACCGACGTATTGAATCTCGACGCAATTTGAGTGTCCCATCGTCATTAGAAGGCCATGATCGTTACAATTAACTATCATTTATGCGTCGGATTCGAAAATCTACTCACAAGAGAAGTTCATACGGTGCTCGAGACAGCAATATCCCCTTGGAGACAAGTCCGCTGGAGGCCGATGTATTGAATCTCGACGCAATTTGAGAGTTCCATCTGCATTAGGAGGCCCTGAACGTTACAATTAACTATCATTTTTGCGTCGGATTCGAAAATCTAGACTTACAAGAGAACGACCATAAGGTGCCCGAGGCAGCATTAGACCCTTGGAGACAAATCTGCTGGAGGACGATGTATTGAATCTCGACGCAATTTGAGTGTCCCATCGTCATTACAAGGCCCTAAACGTTATAATTAACTATCATTTTTGCGTCGGATTCGCTAATCTAAACTCACAGGAGAAGGATCATATGGTGCACGAGACTGCAATATCCCCTTGGATACAAGTCGACTGCAGGTCGATGTATTGACTCTCGACGCAATTTGAGTGTTCCATCGTTTTTAGGAGTCGCTGAACGTTACAATTAACTATCATTTATGCGTCGGATTCGAAAATCTACTCACAGGAGAAGTTCATACGGTGCTCGAGGCAGCAATAGACCTTTGGAGACAAGTCGGCTGGAAAACGATGTATTCATTCTTCACGCAAATTGAGTGTTCCATCGTCATTAGGAGGCCTTGAACGTTACAATTAACAATCGGATTCGAAAATCTACTCACAGGAGAAGTTCATACGGTGCTCGAGACAGCAATATCCCCTTGGAGACAAGTCCGCTGGAGACCGATGTATTGAATCTCGACGCAATTTGAGTGTCCCATCGTCATTAGGAGGCCCTAAACGTTACAATTAACTATCATTTTTGCGTCGGATTCGATAATCTAAACTCACAGGAGAACGACCATAAGGTGCCCGAGGCAGCGATATCCCCTTGGAGACAAGTCGGCTGGAGGCCGATGTATTGAATCTCGACGCAATTTGAGTGTTCCATCGCCAATCGGAGGCCCTGAACGTTACAATTAACTATGAGTTTTGCGTCGGATTCGAAAATCTAGACTCACAGGAGACGGACCACATGGAGCCCAAGGCAGCAATATCCCCATGTAGACAAGTCGGCTGGAGGAAGATGAATTGACTCTCGACGCAATTTGAGTGTTCCATCGTCATTAAGAGGCCCTGAGCATTACATTTAACTATCAGTTTTGCGTCGGATACTAAAATGTTGACTCACAGGAGAAGGATCATATGGTGCACGAGACTGCAATATCCCCTTGGATACAAGTCGACTGGAGGTCGATGTATTGAATCTCGACGCAATTTGAGAGTTCCATCGTCATTATGAGGCCCTGAACGTTACAATTAACTATCATTTTTGCGTCGGATTCGAAAATCTAGACTTACAAGAGAACGACCATAAGGTGCCGGAGGCAGCATTAGACCCTTGGAGACAAGTCGGCTGGAGGACGATGTATTGAATCTCGACGCAATTTGAGTGTTCCATCGTCATTACAAGGCCCTGAACGTTACAATTAACTATCATTTTTGCGTCGGATTCGAAAGTCTAGACTCACAGGAGAACGACCATAAGGTGCCCGAGGCAGCAATAGACCCTTGGAGACAAGGCGGCTGGAGGCCGATGTATTGAATCTCGACGCAATTTGAGTGTTCCATCGGCAATAGGAGGCCCTGAACGTTACAATTAACTATCATTTTTGCGTCGGATTCGAAAATCTAGACTCACAGGAGAACGACCATAAGGTGCCCGAGGCAGCAATAGACCCTTGGAGAGAAGTCGGCTGGAGGACGATGTATTGGATCGCGACGCAATTTGAGTCTTCTATCGTCATTAGGAGGCGCTGAACGTTACAATTAACTATCATTTTTGCGTCGGATTCGAAAATCTAGACTTACAACAGAACGACCATACAGTGCCCGAGGCAGCATTAGACCCTTGGAGACAAGTCGGCTGGAGGACGATGTATTGGATCGCGACGCAATTTGAGTGTTCCATCGTCATTAGGAGGCCTTGAATGTTACAATTAACTATCAGTTTTTCGTCGGATTCGAAAATCTAGACTCACAGCAGACGAACCATTTGGTGCCCGAGGCAGCAATATACCCTTGGAGACAAATCGGCTGGAGGACAATGTATTGAATCTCGACGCAATTTGAGTCTTCTATCGTCATTAGGAGGCGCTGAACGTTACAATTCACTATCATTTTTGCGTCGGATTCGAAAATCTAGACTCACAGGAGAAGGATCATATTGTGCCCGAGACAGCAATATCCCCTTGGAGACAAGTCGGCTGGAGGACGATGTATTGAATCTCGACGCAATTTGAGTGTCCCATCGTCATTAGAAGGCCCTAAACGTTACTATTAACTATCAGTTTTGCGTCGGATTCGATAATCTAAACTCACAGGAGAACGACCATAAGGTGCCCGAGGCAGCATTAGACCCTTGGAGACAAGTCGGCTGGAGGACGATGTATTGAATCTCGACGCAATTTGAGTGTTCCATCGTCATTACAAGGCCCTGAACGTTACAATTAACTATCATTTTTGCGTCGGATTCGAAAATCTAGACTCACAGGAGAACGACCATAAGGTGCCCGAGGCACCAATAGACCCTTGGAGACAAGTCGGCTGGAGGCTGATGTATTGAATTTCGACGCAATTTGAGTGTTCCATCGGCATTAGGAGGCCCTGAACGTTACAATTAACTATCATATTTGCGTCGGATTCGATAATCTAAACTCACAGGAGAACGACCATAAGCTGTCCGAGGCAACTATTGACCCTTGGAGACAAGTCGGCTGGAGACCGATGTATTGAATCTCGACGCAATTTGAGTGTTCCATCGTCATTACAAGGCCCTGAACGTTACAATTAACTATCATTTTTGCGTCGGATTCGAAAATCTAGACTCACAGGAGAAAGACCATAAGGTGCCCGAGGCAGCAATAGACCCTTGGAGACAAGTCGGCTGGAGGACGATGTATTGGATCGCGACGCAATTTGAGTCTTCTATCGTCATTAGGAGGCGCTGAACGTTACAATTAACTATCATTTTTGCGTCGGATTCGAAAATCTAGACTTACAAGAGAACGATTACAAAGTGCCCGAGGCAGCATTAGACCCTTGGAGGCAAGTCGGCTGGAGGACGATGTATTGGATCGCGACGCAATTTGAGTGTTCCATCGTCATTAGGAGGACCTGAAAGTTACAATTAACTATCAGTTTTTCGTCGGATTCGAAAATCTAGACTCACAGCAGACGAACCATTTGGTGCCCGAGGCAGCAATATCCCCTTGGAGACAAATCGGCTGGAGGACGATGTATTGAATCTCGACGCAATTTGAGTCTTCTATCGTCATTAGGAGGCGCTGAACGTTACAATTAACTATCATTTTTGCGTCGGATTCGACAATCTAAACTCACAGGGGAACGACCATACGGTGCCCGAGGCAGCTATTGACCCTTGGAGACAAGTCGGTTGGAGGACGATGTACTGGATCGCCACGCAAAATGAGTGTTCCATCGTCATTAGGAGGCCCTGAATGTTACAATTAACTATCAGTTTTTCGTCGGATTCGAAAATCTAAACTCACAGGAGAACGACCATAAGGTGCCCGAAGCAGCAATAGACCCTTGGAGACAAGTCGGCTGGAGGCCGATGTATTGAATCTCGACGCAATTTGAGTGTCCCATCGTCATTAGAAGGCCCTGAACGTTACAATTAACTATCATTTATACGTCGGATTCGAAAATCTACTCACAGGAGAAGTTCATACGGTGCTCGAGACAGCAATATCCCTTTGGAGACAAGTCCGCTGGAGGCCGATGTATTGAATCTCGACGCAATTTGAGAGTTCCATCGGCATTAGGAGGCCCTGAACGTTACTATTAACTATCATTTTTGCGTCGGATTCGAAAATCTAGACTTACAAGAGATCGACCATAAGGTGCCCGAGGCAGCATTAGACCCCTGGAGACAAGTCGGCTGGAGGACGATGTATTGAATCACGACGCAATTTGAGAGTTCTATCGTCATCAGGAGGCGCTGAACGTTACTATTCACCATCATTTTTGAGTCGGATTCGAAAATCTAGACTCACAGGAGAAGGATCATATGGTGCCCGAGGCAGCAACAGACCCTTGGAGACTAGTCGGCTGGAGGCCGATGTATTGAATATCGACGCAATTTGAGTGTTCCATCGTCATTAGGAGTCCCTAAACGTTACAATTAACTATCAGTTTTGCGTCGGATTCGATAATCTAAACTCACAGGAGAGCGACCATAAGGTGCCCGAGGCAGCAATAGACCCTTGGAGACAAGTCGGCTGGAGGCCGATGTATTGAGTCTCGACGCAATTTGAGTGTTCCATCGGCATTAGGAGGCCCTGAACGTTACAATTAACTATCATTGTTGCGTCGGATTCGAAAATCTAGACTCACAGGAGAACGACCATACGGTCACCGAGGCAGCTATTGACCCTTGGAGACAAGTCGGTTGGAGGACGATGTACTGGATCGCCACGCAAAATGAGTGTTCCATCGTCATTAGGAGGCCCTGAAT